>NW_010105634.1:54995-70461 GCF_000699245.1 Pterocles gutturalis | reverse complement strand
AGGGAAACATGACTAATGTGTGCCATGTGTTGTGCTTTGACAGCAGTTTTGGCAAAGGAATGAAGTTCTGTTTGCTTGGTTTTCATCAGCATAATATTAGCCACGTTGTGTCTTCTTAGTTTCTAGTCCCGCTGCTGCTATTTGTTTTTTCATGTCCAAAAATATAACAGATAGGGAAGCTTATTTCACATATTTTGTGCTTATGTTTTCTTTCAGAAGTTATTTAGGTTGGTGTTTTAAAAACTCGGTGCAATTTGTGTAAAAAGCCGTGACAGTAAAAAATACTTAGATTGTGAATTTAGTTCTCCTCGTGCCCCAGTATCGTCTGTGGCAGGGATTAGGCTCTGTTGTGTAATCAGAGAAGTCCTTGGCATGTCACCAGCTTCCTTCATGTCTTCTCTCTCTGTCCGATACTGTGTCTCATACCATGACTATTTTGGCATAAAGCATGTCCCAGCGCTTAACACACGTGCCTCTGTCCTCTGTTTTTATTGTCAAACTTAACAGCTAAGGAGTTCAATTTGAAATTAGATCTTATTGTAATGCCATTTCAACATCAGGCATTTTGTAGGGAAGCTGGTTTCTGAAGGCACCTAGTTGCCTTCTGCCTCCTGCAGGCTTCCAGCTTTTCTATCCAGATGTTGTGGCAGCAAGAGCCTGGGAATGAAAGATTTGTAACTTCATTTTCAAGTTGTGGAGTTGCTGCTGCTAATGCCAAGCCTTGATGAAAGCATTTGGTGCCTTAATGGCAACCAGTCAGATGTTCTCATGAGGTTGCACGGTATCACCAAAGGATATGAACTGACTCGCAGCTGGTATTATTTTACCCTGAAGCAATATTTGAACAGGAGGTTGTTAGTGTTCTTGGTTGTGTTATTGGTTGTATTACTGGTTTGCCCTTGACTAAGTACTGCAATGGCTCGCCCTGCTATCTTCTTATGAATCTGGGCAGGATTTTGGTTATTGTGTGACAGTTCACTGGTTGATTAAAAATTAGATACTATTGATCTCTTCCTTGTATAGCCATTGAGTTACTAAGAGCCTGTATTGAATCTCTGCTTTTTCACACAATGAGGCTAGCAGATGTGCCGTAGAAATGCCTTTTTTTTTCCCCCCCACTGCCTCATCTGACACCAGCATTTGTATCAATACATTTGATGAAGCTTGCATTTGCTTGAACCTTGTGTGCTGACCCTGATGTCCCATCACATTTTAGGATGTTACAGTGAAGATTGCACTGGAAGATGTCAGGTGCTTTTGGAAACTTGTACTTTTCATTATGTTGCTTTTTTCTGTAGGAAGCTTTCATTGTCTTATTTATCCCCCAGAAGGCTTGATCACAAAGCAACAGACCTGTACCCACATGGAGTTTCATTGCTGTTGCAGTTCATTAGGTTCTCCAGACATTTTGGGCTCTGGATTATCCTTTGTTATGATTTTGTTGCTTTTTAGAATAAATTTTTAAAGGCAGTTATTTGGAGTTAGTTTTGCAGTATTAGAGCTGAAGTCAGTGATGATATTTGGCTAAGAATGGCAGCACGTGGGATGTGGTGACTCATTACAGCGGAGGGGAGGAACCAAAGCCACTGCGGAGAGGAAGCTTATTCACCCTTAACCGCCTTCTTTGGATGGGATGTCACCATGGTATCACAACACTGGGGTGTACACAGCGCAGCATCTCTCGGCTGCTGTTTAGACACAAGTGTCTCCTCCTTAAATAAAAATGTGTGCAAAAATAATGAATTGGGTAGGATGAATTTAGAAAATTAGGTGCATGGTTTTCCCATGCTGGCAACTACTCCACTGAAAGTGGGCTGCCACAACGTCATGTTTCTAACCAGAAAACTTCCTGGAGTCCCATGGTATTAATATAAATACCTTCAGTAGTTGTTAATCTATAGCTATGAGTGTTTTAAAATAATGATGTGTCTGTAATTGGCTGAATGTATGTTTTCCTTTGAACCCATACTCGTACATGGGCTGTGCAGTGACCTGAGGAGCTGCCTTTAGTTTACAGCCCTCCAGGTGCTTCATGGAGATGCTTTGCTTGTCCTTGCTCTCCAGAAAGGCCAATTTTAAGCCCTTACGGTTATTTATGCTTGCCTTGCAATTGCATTTTTTGTAACTTTATTGTTTATAGCTAGAGATTATGTGAATGCAGAGATAGATGTATAGAAATAAGAAGTAAAACACTGATAGCAGCAAAAAGGAAGCATGACAGGGGAAAAAAATAGTAATTCTAGTTAATATAAATAAACTCACAGCCTGATAATATTACCTTTTCTGATAACTTTGTTCTGCCTGTTTTATTGTGCATTTACAAAAGTTCTCCATGATTAACTTAGCCTTGCTAACACTCCTTTCAAATTCTTTATGTAAGTAACCTGTCTGTTGGCCTCCTCTTGGACATTCCTTCTCTATCGAATGAGAGTCACTGTCAAGAGCTTTACAAAAGTACCAGTTCTTGTAGTTAAGACTATTTGGTGAAGACCCTGCTCCGGCTTACTTTGTGCAGGGTAAAAATCCAGGTATTATCACAAGATCTGTTCTCATCCAGGCTTTGAATTAGCAGGTCTACTTTTAGTGATGACTGTTCAGGAAGGGAGAGGTGATATCCTGACTGCTGAGCACTGTTAAATGTGGAAACCAGAAGGTGGTGTGTCTGCCATATAAGCTGCATCTGCCTTTTAACCTCAGGAAGACTTTGCCCAAAGTTGTCTGAGTTAAGATCTATGTTTGTCTGACTCCACATTCTCCTTAGAGACCAGTATAAAGTTCATCAGACTTTACAAGAAAGTCTGCTGTTTCATTATCATCACGTCTGCCTTGATGGGACAGCTAGAAAGTAATGGAAATTCTTTATGCTATGGGCTTAGAGTTCCTTTGGGGGGAGTTTCTCCTCCTTGAACTTTAGTCCTTCTTATCTGCAGGGAAAATCTGACTCAAAGATGTGTTACAGCATTAAAGGGTGTATGCTCTTAATCTAGATGCCTAACCAGCTTTATGACCAAGGCTTCCTGAGCTACTGTGGTCATGTCCAGTTGTTCACTTGTTCTTTCTGTTCTGCAGTTTGCCTGCCCAGCCCCTGCCGTGTTTATGGAACAGAAATGCTAATATTTATTTAGAAGAAGGATGGGATAGCTGCCCTTTGAGCCAGACGTGCTACTAATCTAAATCAGCACAGTTTTTCTGAGGGTAGTAACACCAATGTCAGATGGCCTGGGGTTCTCTTGGAGCGATCGAGATTGCTGGATCAAGTAAAGCCGTGCAACGTGAACTCTGCTTTATGCTGCAGGTTGAGCAATTCAGAGGAAAAACACCTCCACAGCTGACTGCAAACAAGGGGCGTAGGACATGTCTCCAGCTGTTTCCACCCAGCCGGTAAAGCATGCACAAAGTGCCTTCAGCTGCCTGCAGCTTTGTTGCAGAGGCCAGGAGCTGCATGGTTTTACCCAGCTGTGCCTTAGGACTAGCACAGTGGTGCTGAGCAGGTGGAGTTGCTGTCATTCTGGGTTTATCTAATTTAGTCTGAATGAGAGCATGGATCTGTGTAACCACGTGAAAGCATCTTCATAGTCTAGGTGAGCATACCTGTGCTGGCTTTGGGCTAGCTGGTGCACGTCTGAGATGTCAGAGACTCGCTTCGCCTGCGAGTTGTGTGTGTCTGTCTGTAAAAGCCTTGCGGAGCGTGGGATATGTGTCGGGGTGGTTCCGCTGCTCAGACAGGCACCTCTCTGCAGGTTATCAGTTATTTGACTCTGCTGAGATGAGGCTGGTTAACCCGTCAGTTTGTGTATTTGTGACTTGTCTCATGCCTGTTCCCAGTGTTTGGGATGCTTTGAGATCGCTGTTTGATAGAAATTAAAAGCCTCACTGAAGCTTGTTGATCGTTCACACCTGGGAAAAGTTGTTGGTCTGGAGGAACAGTGGCACAGCAGGGAGAATGAAGATCCCCACTCTTTTCTTTCTTTTAGGATTTTGTTGGTCTTAAACACCCAGTGGCTCCTGGGTGTTAGAAGAGGAATATTTGGGAGGGAGGCCAAGGGTTATTTAACTGTGTTGCAGTGCTGGCTTGTTGATGAAGAGCGCTCAGCTCTCCTGCAATGTGTGCTCATCCAGTGCACATACATCCATCCTCTTCTCCCACGGTGTCTCTGACATGAGATATTTCTGCTTGCAAACTCATGACAACCCAGTGCTCCCTTGACCCAGAAGAGTCCTGTCAGACTGAGTCCTTAACTCAGTAAGGTGACAAAGACTTTTTAAAATTGTCTTTATTGTCAATAAATTGTCTTGCTGTGTGGTGAGTGCCAGTGGGGAAAAAAAAAAACAAGGAGGAAGGAGTGGAGCCAATATGATATTAATTCAGAAGTAGTATGGTATTAATTCAGCATGACCCCACAAGAACCCCAGTCAAAGTGCCAGGGGTATTCTCTAGCAGGGAGTTGTCTCTTGGACTTTAAGAACCCAGAGTCTTGTCCAGAAGCTACCTGTTTTGGAGACCTAATAAAAACGGGGATCCACAGTATGGAAGGGATCTCTGGATGGTCTCTCACAAGTGATTGCCACGTTGTTGGGTTTCCTTGAAGACTCCTTTGGTCAAAAAAAGAAAAACAGTAAAAAAGACAAAAACAACTTTGTGCAGGCAGGCTGTGTATGGGAGAGCACAGAACTAAGCTGGACTGAAGTTGAAGCCCTGTTTTTTGCCTTTTGACCAAAGGTTTGTTTGCAGAGCCCTTTAACATCCTCTTCTGTAAGGAGAATTGCTACGAAGGGCAACTACTACAGCCCTCATGTGGCCAGGGGACAGAGGATCATACTGTTAATTGTAGATTAGCCCATCTAAAAATGTCTCTTAGTATCTTCTGTACCCCCTCTAGGTTATGAAATAGCAAAAGCATTTCATGTTTTGAAATTATTCTGCCATTTCACGTCTTCCACCTTTTGTGAGATACGAAAAGGGCCATGGGACAAGTGTCATTCATGGAGCTGCTGCTGGGGATGGGCTGCGAAGAGCGGCCTGGAGGGAGCGGTGATGGATTTGGGACTGAGGGTGGCCCTCGAGAGCTGCTTTAGAGTTAACTTTCCCTGAGACTTTCTCCCATTTGAATCCCCGCTTCTCCCCTGTGACCCTTTTCCTATAGGAGAGAGCTGGCCGTATGGAGACTGATGCTTTGCTGGCCTCTGACTTGCCAGCAGCTGCAGCTGGTCTGCATTTCTTGAGCCTGCAATCCTATACGTGCTGCAGGACCGTCTTGTGGGATCTGATGTGTAATACCAGCTTTCCTGTGTTCACAAAGGGAGGCAACAGCAGACCTGGCGATGGTAACAAGGAGTTCTGTGTTGGGCTGTGGGAGGCAGGGGATCAGCCGGGTCTTACTAATGAGTAACGCTGGTTTCTGAAAATAATTACAAAAAATAGAGGTAATGTTTATACAGTTGTGGTCTCTTCCTCCCTCTGCTTGGTAGGAGATGGTGTGGAAAAACACTGCCCAGCCAGCCCGGGCCTTGGGGCTGTGGCATTGCGGGCTCGGTGTGTGTTGGCCCCATCCCTGGGAGGGTGCAGAGGTGTGTGGGGCCGGGGAACAGTGCCTGCCTTCAGACCATGCCTGGCTCTCTGGAGACTGATGTGGGACTCAGCAGAGAGGCCTCCAGAGCTGTGGGAGGGGAAAGGAGCTCCTGCTCTGCAGGAGGCTGGCAAGGGATCTCCAAGGGAGATCATCCCTCAGACAGGTCTCTGGATGGCAAGTCAACAGGCGTTTAAATGTGGCAGAGGGAAAGGAAAACAGCCGATGCCTGAGAAGACGCTGGCCTTCTGAGGAGAAGCTGCACCTCTGAGCGTGTGCCCACAGGCCCAGCTCTTGGCCTTTCCCCATGCAGCTTCCTAACCCGTGGATGCTCAATTGAATATTAAGGTTTCTTTCAAATAGTCCCAGCCTGCGTGATAACTCTGCTGGTAGATTATAAAAACCTTACTTTTACTTTTTTTCATGTCTCTGTTGTTGGGGAGACGTGACACTTGCCTGGAAATGGGGTGTGTTAGAGGTAGAGTGATGGGAGGATCGTCTCACCACAGCTGAGGTGATGATGGTTATAATGCACAATCTCTACACAGTATGAAAATCAAAGAGTAAAGTTTGAATAATGAACTGTCTTTTTTTTTTTTTTTCCTTTTTTACAGGGGACTGTTGGCTCTTGGCCGCTATTGCCTCTCTCACCCTGAATGAAGAAATTCTGGCCCGTGTTGTTCCCAAAGACCAGAGCTTCCAGGATAAATATGCAGGAATTTTCCACTTCCAGGTAAGTGGAAAACAGCTTTTCCCCCCCCAGCGCTGTTGGCCAGGAGCCGGTGTGGCTGGTCGTGTCTACGTGCGTGGTGTTTCCTGAAACACTTTGAGGGATGTCAAAGAGGCATGCAGAGAAACAGAGACATCCATGGCAGGTGGTGGAAGGAAGAAGAACACTAACCAAAGAGCTGGGAGCAGGGGCTGTCTTTGTGGTCCTTCCTCCATCAGCAGATCCAGCTGAGAACGTGCAGCCCTGGATGGGGTGGGCAAAGCTGACTGCGAGGGGGATTGCTTTTCCTTTAGGAGGTCGGTGTTAACAGATAAACATCCCGGTGACCTGATTGCATAGCAACTGCATAGGGGCGGTGATGAGGTGTTTGTGCTTTCTTTCCAGTTCTGGCAGTACGGGGAGTGGGTGGACGTCGTGGTGGACGACAGGCTGCCCACTAAGAACGGGGAGCTGCTCTTCGTGCACTCGGCGGAGGGCAGCGAGTTCTGGAGCGCACTGCTGGAGAAGGCCTACGCCAAGTGAGTGGAGGCCAGGCTTTCACCCCACACAGATCTCCCAGATTGCACAGATGCTTTGCATTTAAAATGTTGGCCTACTTATTAGCCTCTGTAGCTTCTGGAGTATCCAACAATGGTCTGCTTTAGTAAAGCTTTGCTGACAGGTACATAAGACAAATAGCCAAAAGTATTGGCTTTGTTGCTAGCCGAGAAAAATAGCTCTTGTATCTCATGGCAAGGTTGTCCCTAGAGTGGTGTCTCCTGTCACTGGGGCCTGGGAAGCTCCATTTCATGTGTTCTGTGCACCTGTGAGGGCTTGCAGCTGCTGTGCTTAAGTGTGCAAAGCACACTAGTCCATGTGGCCAGGTCTCTGTTCAAGGTGAAGGTGCTCAAATCTGCATTTCCAGTTTGGGGATGGCCTGGGAGGAATTCTGCCAGCTAACATTACTATTTTCAATTGACTTAAGAAACTGAGATGATTTAGATCAACTGAAAATCAGACCCATAATTGTTAAAGGGATTAAAAGACTATTTGTAACTAGAGAAGCAAAGTGTTGGGTCTTGAATTTTTTTAATGTTATTTTTTCTTCAAATAGCATTCATGATTTTTGTCATTGATATGACTGAACCTGCAACCTGTATGCACGGTGGTATAAGGTTTTATGCTGGACTTTCCAAGTACCGATGTCTAAGCAGCAAAGCTGAATGGAGGGCACATTTGTAGCTGCTGTGCTGCTGTTGAAAGCAGAAATGCTGTGACAGTGGGCACAACTGAGTGCCTCTCTCCAAGAGAAGAGGAGAATAGGGAACCTGATGGTTGTGTGTGTGTGTCCCCTTTCATGCAGGCTGAATGGATCGTATGAGTCTCTCTCTGGTGGCACCACCACTGAAGGCTTTGAGGACTTCACCGGTGGAATTGCAGAATGGTATGAGCTGCAGAAGGCACCACCCAACCTCTTCAAAATCATGCAGAAGGCTCTTCAGAAAGGCTCTCTCCTTGGCTGCTCCATTGACGTGAGTTAGTGGGCTTATTGCTGGATATTCAGCTCTTGCTGTGCATGCATGAAGCCTGGGGCGTGGATCCATGCTCCATCTGCAGGAGGTGCACAAAGGATGCTGCCTACGGTTCTCTGTTCTACCTTGCATCTAGAGAATTTGACCCAAGAGTGTGACCCAGGCACGTGCTCCTCAGGGAGGTTAGGTTGAAATGTAGATTTCATTAGTTCATGTGTAAAAGCTCATTGCCTCCCTTGTGTTCCTTCCTTGAGACCTAGAGCTTTTGCTGTTTTGTAGGTTCATGGTAGCAAATCATACAGGGAACTCATTAGGGGTCCTGATGTACATCTTTGTTTTTAAGAAAGGCTGTAGCTTGGCATCAGCTTGGTACAGGCTGAGTGGGTTTGGACAGAAAGCTGCTGCTAATGGCTCCTGCAGTCAGATGCTCAGAGGTGGCAGCCTCTGTCCTTGCTGTAGCCTGTCTGTCACGGGAACTGTACCAAAACATTTCCAAAATATCTGGGCTCTCTTTTTGAGGCAGGGAGGCTCAGACTGTTGCCATGCCTTTAAAAGGCTTTATGGGAGAATACATCATGAAAAGCTGCACCTGCACGAGAAGGACAAGAGGAGCTTTGGCCCTGCCTGCAATGGTTCAGCATCGCTCTTAGCCTTACTGTAATGAGTCCAAGTATTGTTATTGTGATAATTGCCCTACTACCAAACAACATTACTTCTTAGTTATGTCTACAGGGAAAGTAAACTGTTTACAAGAACTCCATTCATAATGTGAATCCAAATGTTTCCTCCCATTTTTCAAGTTAAATCAGAGTTGTAGGAGAGGGAAGCTTCACAGCAGGAGAAGTATTTGGTTAATGTCAGCATGAGACTTTGCAGCATTTCTGAGGCCTGTTTTACTTGTTTGCGTTTAGATAAGAATCTGACATCTGGATTGTTGCCCCCAAATGTCTTGTTGGGGTTGGGTAGGAGTAAATATATTCTGTTGTTGGTAAGTGCTGACACTTACGGTATTGTCAACTAATTATTAGTGAGTTTAGCCTTTAAAAAAAATCCAGTAAAATCTTTCCTTCTCTTCTGTGAGAGAAATAGGGACACAGAGGTTAAACATTACATGGAGAGTGCCCTGCGGGGCAGTCATAAGGCATGAATTGACACCAGGAATCCTGCCTGCTTCATCCCACCCTCTCTGGTTTTTTAAGCTTCAAATATGCTTGTTTAAAGATCACACACATTCTCAAATGGTGGGAAAGCAATGACAGCCATATGTTCCGTAGAGGGTTAAGCATTATTTCAGCAAGTTGTCAAGCAGTCACTTTCTAGAAAGAACTGACTTTTCTCTGCAGTGTTTAGGCCAGACTGCCCCAAGTATTGTAATGGCTGTGAAAAAGTGAGAAGGTGCCTTCAGGTATAAATGGCATCCAGAGTGGAGCCTTTTCCCTTGCTCCCCTGCATGGCTGGTCCTTGGGTGGCAGTGCTGGGGAAACAAAGGGGAACCTCCAACCTCCCATGTGGAGCCCAAGGTGGGGTTTTGACCTTGAAGCAAAGCTCTGGGGCTTGCTGGACCTGGGTGTGATCCTTGGTCATGCCCAGGCAGCCTCGGGCTGGCCACACCCTGCATTCCTCTTCAGCGCTTGAGAACATGGAGTTCACAGTGTGTATTCCCTTCCTACGGCATTTGGAGATGCATGAGAGGAGATGCACCACACCAAGCGTTTCCGAGCCAGGAGGGATCTTTGCTGTGGTGCAGGGCTTCTGGTGTGGACCCCGTACCACAAAGGTGGGCCCTGGGGCTCCAGCACATGCTGCCTTCCCCTCTCCAGCTCTGTCACACAGATCCCTCTTGTCCCCTTCTGTGCGGCAGCTGAACGCCCCCGTGCAGCCTCCCAGTGAGATTAAAGCTCTGTCTGGGGGGAAGCTTTGCTCCGTTGGATCCCCAGCTCATGGGAAGCCATGCTCACTGACTTTCTTTGCTCCTCCAGATCACTAGTGCAGCAGAGACAGAGGCAGTCACATCCCAGAAGCTGGTGAAGGGACACGCGTACTCAGTCACGGGGGCAGAGGAGGTAGGTGTGCTTCCCCAAAGGGGCAAAATGCAGCAAGCTTTGTGTGTAGCCCTCCCTGGGCCATGGCAGCCACAAATTCATCTTCAACTTGCCAAATTCTTCAGTCTCATCCGTTTTGCCAAATGAGGTTTTGAGTCCCCTCTTTCTGCAGAAATACTGAATTAGTTGGCCTGTTTTGGATAAACACAAACTTGGTTTCTTGGGGTTTTGACCAAAAAACCCTTTTTTCCATAAGCACTGCTATTTTCTAGGGAGCAGGGCAGAGGGAAGCCTTGTGCAAAGAGCACACTACCCTCTGCTGGTGACCAGGCCCTTCAGCACATTTCTGTGTAGCAGACAGCACTGTACCTTCAATGCACAGCGAGATGTGCAAGAGATGTGTGCCAAGGAAAAGAAATTACTGTCCCTTAACTGGCTCCTGAACAGCACCTTTCAGCAGGGCATGGTGTTCGAATGCAAGGTGTGTGTCCAGTAAGCAACTGGCAAAGGTAAGACGAGTGAAAACAAAGGAAGCAGGTCATGGTGTTCTTCCACGTGTGCAATGGACTTTAGGTCACCTTGCTGATAATTGTTTCTGAAATAGTTTCTGAAAATTTAGAGTGATGTGTAGAGATCTCCTGACATGCTGCACTGAGCTGGACGCTGCTAATGGGCAGGCTTATGTGCTTGCATTTGGTCCTCCTTTCACAGCAAAAGCAGCAAAGTGGGAATTTGTTGACCTTAATTCACAGAGGCATGACTTATCTGGGCTTTTCCTTTGGAGATATGTGCAGGCTTTGTAAGGCTCGTTCATCTCAGGCACCAGGGCATCATCTCTGGACCCTGTGCTGCTGCTGCTTTGTGCTGTTTTCTCAGTTTTGGATTCTAGAGATGCGACAGCCCCTTCTTCAAATTAGCGCCCTGTGTTCCCCATAAATACTGGGTGTTCCGCTGAAGCTTGTACAGCTATGCCTGGCTTGGACTCTGCACACAGCGATCAGCAGGTGACAAGCCAGGGCTTCAGTGCAGTGAGAGGAGGTGCTGTCATTACAGGTCTGATACCACTGCATCTTGGGGCATTCGTGTGGTCAAAGGGGTTGTGGCCAGACTGAGTATCCCATCTCGTGTAATAGGTGTGATTCAGATTATATACTGGGCAGGGGGGAAAGGCATTTGAATGTGAAATACGTAGATACCAGCTTTAGAGAAGTATCCCCTTTACCTGCTTTTTTGGCAGTCCTGTAGCAGCTTTACATTCCCTTTGCTTGAAATCCTATCAGAGGTAACTTTTTTTATTGGCACAAAACAGACATTTTGGTTATCATGAGCCTTGATTGTACAAAAAAAACCTTATCTGGACAAGCTTGGGTGCGTGGAGCTCATTCAAAATCAGACTTCATGTCCTTCTGACTGGATGAGTGAGTGATTGTGTGTATGCGCTTTAGTATTTGTGTAGCACTGCAACTCTTACTCTGTCGTGTCCTTTAGTTCCCATAGAAAAGGTGGAAGGGAGCACAGTGCTGAGTCCCTGGGTAACTCTCCGTACACTTTTGATCCCATCAGGTGAATTTCAGAGGAACAGTGCAGAAGCTGATCAGAATCCGAAATCCCTGGGGGGAAGTGGAGTGGACCGGGAAATGGAATGACAAGTGAGTTCATGGCCTGCCCGTTACCCGTAGGCTTTTACTGCAGGGGTATGATCATGTTTCTGCTGTCGCCTGTCTTCACCTTATCTCAAATTACTCTCTAAGTCACATCTGGATGTGATGTTTGCTTGAGCTGTTTAAAAGAAGCATACCACCACTGTCATCTCCCACGTACATGTCACAGCACACGGTGCCCTTCACACAAACATTTGCCTTCCTGTAAGATGCAGTCATTTGGTTAGTGGTTCCTACAAGCTTCTCTGGAGTTTTTGCTTCTTTAACAGCCCAGTTTCAGTGGTCAGATTCTGAAAACTTCCTTTCTGAAAGGGCTTTGAAAATCCATTCCTGTTGTTAGCAATGAAAACTGGTGTTAACTCACTTCTGTGGCTGGACAGTATTTATTCTGTGTCTTCATTTTTCTAAAATAAAGCTCCATCTCAGTCAAGGCATTGGCACTTTCTGTAAATAAAACTCTGTGATCCTTACCTTAGATATTTAAGAAGTGAGGTATTGAATATCCCAGGTGCCGGTATTTTAATTCTGCTGTGGTTTGAAAGCCTTGGAACTGCTATCAGGTAGATATTGTGAAGTACTACAATTGCGCAGAGCTGTAAAAAGTGAAATCATTGTGCCAGTGCATCCACGTTAGGGTTTAGCCTTTACTGTACCCTATAGTTGATGCAGGCTTGTCTTTCAGCTGCCCAAACTGGAATGGCGTTGACCCTGAGGTGCGGGAGCGGCTGACCAGGAGGCATGAAGATGGGGAATTTTGGTAAGTAGCGCTGGGTTTCCTTCCATTCAGGCTGAAGGGAATGTCTCCTCCTCTGCTTTTTTCACACAAAGTAACCTCTCCCAGTACGCTGTCCAAGACAACTGAGCAAATTCACCACAAATGCTCGTGCTAAATCCCAGCAGGAGAGAGGGAGGATAGACAAGGTAGTTGTATAGAAAACCTGCAGGTTCTAAGGAGACGCTTTCTGTGGCATTGCCTCCCACAGGATGGCGTTCAACGACTTCTTGAGACATTACTCCCGCCTGGAGATCTGCAACCTGACTCCAGACACCCTGGCAAGCGACCGGTACAAGAAGTGGAGCCTCCTGAAGCTGGATGGGAACTGGAGGCGAGGAGCCACTGCAGGGGGCTGCAGGAATTACCCAAGTAAGAGAAACTGGAGAAACCTTTTACTCATCCACTTGTATTTGCTGCTTCTGGGAGCTGGCCTGGAGTAACTTATGGAGGAGGAGGATGGAGCTGGGATATCCAGGACTGATGTCCAAAAAGTGCAGGTGTTTGGGAAATGTGGCTCCCTGATGAGTGTCTAGTTGTGGTTGTAAAGGCTGGGGTGGAGGGAGTGTTATTTTTTCCTTCTCGCAGCTGATTTTGGAAGTCAGAGCCACATCTGTCCTAGCTGACATGTATGTATCAGCATGGCTGCTTTCAAAGAAGCCTCTGAGCAGTTTGCATAAATCCAATTCCCAGACACTTTCTGGACGAATCCACAGTATTTAATCAAGCTGGAGGAAGAAGATGAGGATCCCGATGATCCTGAGGGTGGCTGCACTTTCCTCATTGGCCTGATTCAGAAGCACCGGCGGAAACAGAGGAAGATGGGAGAGGACATGCACACCATCGGCTTTGCAATTTACGAGGCAAGTAAGGCAGTCCAGGTGCATGGGAGGAAAAGGAAAACTCGCCCTGTAAATGGGGTGGTGTGGTTCTCAGACTGGGCTTTCTACAGCTGGGCTGAGTTGGACACCAGCTGCAGAAAGGAGAAGTCCACTTAGGTGTTTAGAAAATTATCCTCCACCAAAACAAGCACAGAGGCAGGTACCCAGAGAGATGATGGAATCTGCTTTCCTGGAGCTATTCAAACCTAGACTGGACGAGATCCTCAGCAACCTCGTCTAGCTTTGGTGTTGGTCTTGTTTTGAGTACAGGGTCAGACCAGATGACCTACAGAGGCCTCTTCCCACCTATAATTTTCTGTGCTTCTAAAGGGAGAAGCAGAAAGAGTATTTTAAAGATAAAAATTAAAAGTGCAAGAAATCTAGTCTTCCCTTGTCAGGCTGTTGTGAAAAGCAGCAGAATGAGAGCAGCTGTAGTAGGGATGTGACACTAGCTGGGACACCTGCACTAGCTTGGGGAGTGTGAACCCAGCAGCAGAACCAGCCCAAACTCCTGTAAAGCTCCTTCTGCTGAATGAAGGATTAGAGAGATGTCTATGGTAACTCCTGAAGCAGGACGTTGGAGGATGGAGCTGGGAGCTGAGTGGTCAGCGGTCAGGAGATGTGGGCTCGGCGCTCACCTTCCCCCTCGAGTGGATTTTTTTATTTTTTTTTTTTTCCCCCGAGACTGTGGATGTACCCACTAACCAGTGGTGAAAAGAAGTAGCCCTGGAGCTGCCATGCAACAAGCAAATAACTCTCTCCTTTTTCTCCTTCCAGGTGCCCCCAGAGGTATGTAGCATATGTTGGTGGTCAAGGTGCAGAGCTGGGGCTGAATGGCTTGTGGGATGAAAGAGTTCAGAGGATCCTCCTTCACTGCAGGACAATATTGACTGTTCAGAGTCTAAAGTTAAAGGCCCTTTATTCTGGAAGGGGCCTTGAGCCCATGTTGCATTTTCAGAGAGCCTTGGGTTGGGATGAGAGCTCTCTGTACTGCAGAAACTCACCAAAGCTGCTTTTCCTTGGGTCTTCTCCCAGACCCACGCGGTCCCCTGCTTTTCTCAGGTTTGTGCAGAGTTCCAAGTTTGACACACAGACAATATTCCATGCAAGTGTTTATTTTCATTTCTCTGAGCACCATCTTTATTGGTTTCTCTCTGTCTCTACCTGCAGGTAGCTTGCCCTGGGGATAACAGAGGGGTGTGCAGAGCTGCGGTGCCTGTGCGATAGGAGGCAGGGCTGCAGATGCCTCTGAGCTGTTGCTCCTCAGAAGAAGAGTGAGGTTGAGCAAAATGCCAGAGTAACCTCATTACGGGGCTTGCTGTACCTGGGAGGGTGCATGCAAAGCAGCCAGGGCACCTTGTGGCTCCCGAGGCTATGCTCAAACCAGCTGCTGCTATGTAAAACAGGGTTTCATCAGGAAGGAAATGGTGCTGCCAGTTAATTAAATTTCTTCTGTACCTTTTGAGTGCTTTAGCAAGGCTCTGTCAGCCTCTCAGCTCTCACCCTAGTGGTCCAAAAATCTGATTTCCATAAAAAAGAGATTCTAGCTACAGTCCCGTGACTTTTCTTCCCCTCCCCAAAAGGTGAAATTTTATTTCCCACCACGGTAGCAGGTCTGACAGGTTTTGCATTCTTAAAAATCCAGGAGGGAAAGGGGGAGGTTTGTGAACTGTGCACATTCCCAGTGTTGGCATCCAGAGCTGAGCTAGCTCGCCTGTTAAGACCCTGCGCAGAAGAGTTAATTCTGGAAGATGTTACACTCTGAATGTGCTTTTATAATGCGTAGCATTTATTTATTCTTGGAGCCCTCTGTAAGTGGGCTGTCTGCCTTAGGGCAGCCTGACCTCAGAGGCAGAGCAGAGCTGCAGTCCCCTGGTGGCACCAGCTCTGGGGACCAGAGCGATGTGGGTCATAATCCATCTCACTTTAAAGAAAAATGGTTGGTAGAAGAGTTTGCTAGATGTTTCATTCATCATTGCTAGATGACACTGTTCGTCATCTGCAGAACATAAGCATGACCCGAATGATTCATTGAGATGATCTGCAAAAGACATTTGCACCTGCAGCTCAGGAGTAGCATGGTGGGTGCACCCACTCCCTTTGTCTCCTCTTTTGGTTCTGTTGAACAGACATCTTTTTTTTTTTTTTCATACATAACTAACTGTCATATCTGTTGTATTTTTTAAAATTTGTAAATGCAAATACATGCAAACTGTGGGTTTTTTTTCTCTTTCTTTTAATAAGTTTTCTGGACAGACGAATATTCATTTGAGCAAAAACTTTTTCCTGACCAACAAAGCAA
>NW_010105634.1:0-54956 GCF_000699245.1 Pterocles gutturalis | reverse complement strand
AACCGGTTCAAGCTCCCTGCAGGAGAATATATTGTTGTGCCCTCGACCTTTGAACCCAACAAGAATGGGGATTTCTGTCTGCGAGTCTTCTCTGAAAAAAATGCAAACTCCACGTAAGTAGCTTTTTTGTAACCAGGGGAGAGTAGTATGGGGACATGGGCATGCTCTGGTCTTTCTTGCAGGTGTGGAAGGATGATAGAATGGTTTGGGTTGGAAGGGACCTTAAAGATCAAGTTCCACCCCCCTGCCATGGGCAGGGACACCCTCCACTAGCCCAGGTTGCTCAAAGCCTCATCCAGCCTGGCCTTGAACCCCTCCAGGGATGGGGCATCCACAGCTTCTCTGGGCAACCTGTTCCAGTGCCTCACCACCCTCACAGTGAAAAATTTTCTTCTTAATATCTAATCTAAATCTACTCTTCTTAATTATTATTATTGCGAGTCCTACCTGGGCAGACATTTTTGGTTATTGGGCTGTAGGCAGCTGGGTGCCACAGCACAGGTTGGTCTGTGGAGAGAAGAAAGCCTGGCATGTCCGAGTGACTTTAGGGCTCTCACTTTTTGCTGTTTTAAAAGAAAAATTTTAAAAAGTGACTAGATGAAGTTTGATTTGCACCTGAGAGCCTGGTCCTGGGCAGAGATCTGCAGGCAGTGGCACCAAGTGACCCAAAGGGTTATGTCTGACCCGAAATCCTGTCTGTGGTTTTCCAGGATGTTGCAGAGTTTGTAATGTATTTTGAAACTCTTGTTGCTGTAGCTGTCAAAATACTGCTTTCACTGGTGGTATGCAGTGTTGATGGTTGATTTAATCCAGTAACCTCTGAGCTTTGAACACTCATTCTCATAATTTAAAGAATCCCTCTTTAACTGAAGCAAGAGAATCAGAAAAGTGACTTGCTTTGGTTTTAATATCAATTTCTTTATCATTCTAGGGTTATAGATGATGAAATTGAAGCCAATTTTGAAGAGGTAAATCTTAAGTATCTTAAATTGAGATAATTTCGTTCATATGTAAATAGGGTTGGAGTGCTTGTTCCCCGGGCAGGGCAGCATTTTTCTGTAGACATTATCAAGAACTGTTGTTCCACTTTGGAAACAGATCTTTGGATATTATCCATAGTTGAATGTTCAGCAAACAGAAACATCATAAGCAATAATGTAAAGACATGTTGCCCCTTATCCAGACTGGTGAGCTTGGGCTTCCCAGGTAGACAGGATCCGGTGCTGTCTGCAGAGGTAACTTTTTGCAAGTGACGTTGATTCCATGAGGAAGTAGTAGCTCACCATATGTTTAGTCTCGCTGGGGTTGAGGATGTTTTGCCTACGAATGCATCTGCCACTCCATATAGATTTCGTGGGTGGTTTTGTTTGGTTGGTTTTGGGTTTTGGTTTTGGTTTTTGGTTTTTTTTTTTTTTCAAGATGAGAACTACATTTTGCCTGCTCTTCTTTAAATGAAGACAGCTAGTCCAACAGTAGTAATAGTAGTAGCAGTGAAGTTCTGGATCTGGTTGTGATTTTTTTAATTAAAAAAAGCTGCTTTTTTTTTTTAAGTAAAAGCTGCTGCAAAAGTTCTTAATTCCTGTGGTGTTTGGAAAGCCAGTATTTTGAGGCACCCCTGAAAATAAAACTGATTAAAATCAAAATAAAAGCACTCTGTACCTTCAACTTTGCTATTTAAATTGTGTTTTACTAGGGGCAGGAAAATGCATTGAGTCCTTCTTGGGCAGAGAAGTTCCTCCTTTGTATATTTGCTGTTTCTCTTTCCTAGACTGAGATCAACGAAGATGACATTGAACCCAGCTTCAAAAAGCTTTTTGGACAGCTAGCAGGAAGTGTGAGTATTTTTCTATTAACATCTTACTGGTAACATGGGTGAGTGGGTAAGAGAGATGCCTCCCCCAGGATGGAGTTAATTTTTGTGCTGAGTCAGATCTCAAGCATATGCATAACCCTGCATGCAAAAATCCGTGTTGTTACCTGTCTGCTTACACAATGGATTTGTGGGCACTCATGGCAAACAATCTCTGCTCCCTTTGAACTGCAGGCTCAACTTTTATCTCTGCAGGTCCCTAATTCTGTCCTTTGGGCAGAGTAATTAGTGCAGGCACATGGGTCCCTCCGGGAGGCGATGAGGGCTGGGCTGTTTCCCTAGGCTGCTCTTGCCTGCCCGAGGGCTCGGGCTGACCCCACAGCCCGGTGTGCTAATGCCTGGGAATTGGTGATGCTCCTGGGGAGAGAGCACCACTTGCATTTCCATCCAAGGGAAACTTGAACGGGAGGGGATGTTTGAACTTGGCCAACTTGCCCAAAGGAGTAGCTGGAGGCTGCTTATGAGATGGTGTCTGCAGCTCACAACTTGTTTTCCTCTTTTCCATAGGATGCAGAGATCTCCGCCTTCGAACTGCGCAACATCTTGAACAAAGTCATGGCTAAACGTAAGTTCTTCCAACTGCATCTTCAGTTGGCCACCAGCATGTTTCCAGCACGGCTGTGAGAGCACAGAGAGCAGCACTGACCTGGGCAGAGTCAAACGTGGCTCTGCATTATTTTATTTTCCATTAAGCAGTGCTCAAGAAGTAGGTGTCTCTTTAATTTTCAAAGTGAAATCTTAGCCAGGTATCCAGGACTGTGTTGTATCTGTGTGTGCACCAGGCAGTTAGGATTGGTGTATTGCTGGTTACCAAGCTTGATTTGCTGTTCTTCCCTTGCGTGAAGCTACCTACCACTGAGCCCCATAGGTCACAAGTCCACGTTGTCCACAAAAGTCCACCCTTGTCTTTGCAGGCAGACAAGAAGTGCAGGAAGGCTTTAGCTCTGTCTCTTGTTTCTGTAGCACACCTACAAACCAGACTAACTGGGCTGTTTACTTGAAGAAACATCACAGCTAACTTTTACCCTAAGACTCTCTATGCCAAGAAACCAGAGGGCTGCTTATGAGCATCCGTTTGCCTGCTTAAGTGCTGCGTCCCTCTCGTGTGCAAAACAAGGACCATCTTATGGTCCTTTGCCAAGAGCCTTGTAATTCTCACTCTTGTCCTCCCACTTGAAGCTCTCCCTCGCTGCCAAGCCCTGAGCCCACAGACCACATGTCTAAGTAAGCACTGCTTCCTGCTCTACTGGATGCAAAGGAGTTGGCAGAAGTCATGGCTGACCTCAGAGCAGGTACCTAAGCAACATAAGGCAACTGTTTCCCATCCAGCGTTTGAGGGATCTGTAGGGTTACCTGTACACAGGCACCGCATCCTCCATAGGCTGTGTTGTGCTTGCGAGATCCCAAAGGCTTCAGATGATGTTAACAATCCCAGAGCAGGAGCCAGCACCAACTAGCAGGTGTAGATCACAAACAACATAGAGCACTAAGCACACATTATGTAGAAGCAAAAAACCACACCAAAATGAAAAAGTCATCTTGCCAGTTGCAAAGGAAGCCACCAGTGACACGGAAGCATGGTGTATACATTGGTTACAGAGCTCAGGAGCTGTTTAGGAAGGTGCTGTGGTACAGCATGCAGTGACAATCCTCTCTTTTGCTCTGTCTTTACAGGCCAAGATATTAAATCTGATGGCTTTAGCATTGAGACATGCAAAATAATGGTTGACCTGTTAGATGTATCCTTTAAGGCTGTTCTAGATGGTATTCTCCTGCCTGTGTTGAAGTAGGTGAGCTGTTGTCTTCGCAGTGGCAAGTCCATACTGACGTTCTAGTGACTCCAGAGGTGCAGAAGCTGGTTTTACCCTGGTTCCCTGGAATAAAAACATTAGCCCTCACTACTGCTGCTGACCATGGTGCAGACATTCTCCCAGCCGGTCGGGAAAATCCGTTTTCAGACAGGAGCATCTGCATGAAAGTGTTCCGGGCTGTGGTGTGTTCATTTTAGCTGGGGACAAAGTGATGCTTGTGCTGGGAAAAGGCACCCGGCTGTCAGCATGGTGTGGAGTGCCTTGGCTGTAGTGTTTGAACATTGCATTTCACTGCTCTGTTATCTGGCTGGAGTTGGTAAGGGCATCATAAAGCCATGAGGACTTAGCAAATAGAAAATGGTGGAAACAAATTCAGGAGCCAGCAAGTATGCTGGCTTTTAGGAGCTTCTACTCCTAAGAATAAAGGCAGAGGTGTAGGGTGAAGGATTCAAGTCTAAGAATAGTTGTGTTCAGCTTTCTGTTCAGTGGGAGTTGAATTGCATAGTCAGAAAAAGGGAAAATTACCAAAACAGAATGATGCTCTGCTATAATTTGGTGTAAAATACGGCAGCCTGGAAGGAGTCCTTAGCAGTTTTTGGGAGCAATGCAATGAGCAGGTTCTTTTGTTAGCTGTTTGTGCAAGAACTTATGTTCTCTAAATAGCAGGCTTGCTTGTGGCTTTTCCTGTTTATGATCCAGACTTAAGACTCATGCTCCTCTAACTGCAGGTGTTGAACCAACGATGCAGAACAAAACAGCATCATTGTGGCTGTTTAATACGTGTATTGAAAAGACATGGAGCTGCCAAAGGAGGAGCAGAAAGAGCTTGTGAATCGATTATAGTTTACATTAATACATCACCTTCTTGGTTTAGAAAGACATCTTGGGCAACAATTGTGTATTCAACAGGATGCGTCCTTCAGAGAGGACTTGCATCCTTAATAGTAATTTTTTTCTTTAAGTATTGTCACAACTGTGCATGTAAGTAAACTCAGCACAGGGAGAGGAAACCCTTTTCCTTCCTTCCAAAGAGCTTACCTTAACTCAAACAAGAACGATGGGAGCGGTAAACTGGGACTGAAGGAATTCCACACCCTCTGGACAAAGATTCAGAAATACCAGGTGAGAGAGACGCAGCCTTTTTTGGGAGGATGTGCAATCAAATGTAGAGGCAGTGTAGGCTGATTTGCCTTGTACAGTGTGTATAGTCACACTTCCCAAGTGTGACTGAACAGTGACTTCTCCTTCAGCTCACGATGCAGTTGTGTCCTCAGTCCCGCAGCACCTGCTCCTTCAGACCAACGTTGCAAACACTCCTAAGCAACATGCAGGCTGCATTTCAAAATGTTTGATGAAAGCCCAAGTGTGCTTTAAATTATTGGCAAGTTTTGACTTTGGGTTTTGTGTTCTGCAGAAAATTTACAGGGAAATTGATGTGGATCGATCTGGTACCATGAATTCGTATGAGATGAGGAGAGCACTGGAACAAGCAGGTATTTATATTGGTCTCTTTTTAGGATTATATCAATTTCAGGCTGGGTTGATGGATGCTCACTAGTCTCCGGTGTATCACTTATAAGGTGAAAAATCCTGTGTTCCCAGAGGCAGCCACATTGTTGCCCAGGGAATGACCACTAGCTGGAGCAATTGGCTGTGTCCCCGGGAAATGGGAGCACAAGTGTGGGAGCACACCCAGCAGGAACAACACGCGTCATCCAGTCACAACTTCAGATCACTCCAAGTACTGGAGTGGTGGTTGGGAGCTTCTGAAATGGAGTAAAAACTCTTAAAATTTGAGAATTTAACCCAAAGTAGCTAACTGAATTTCTGGCAGCATATAAGGTTGGGGTTTCTTTGTTGGTCAGAGCTTTTTGCTTTTTATTTTTTCTTTGTCACCTTCTTTTTTTTTTTTTAATCCTTAATGCTATTTCTAGGGTTCAAACTGAACTGCCAATTACATCAAATCATTGTGGCTCGTTTTGCTGATGAAGACCTCATTATTGACTTCGATAACTTTGTCCGGTGTTTGATTCGGCTGGAAACCTTGTTCAGTGAGTACATGCTTCATAATCAGAGTCTGTTGCTTTGTATTTTCAAGTCCAGAATAAGTTATTTGGAAGACTTTGTACTGGGACCAAAGCAACATCAAAGCTGAGCTATAAATCTGGCAACCCAGTCTGCATGCTCCTCCTAGATGTAGGAATCAGCCTTTTAGGTCAAGCTGCTGAACTGGAGCCAGACAGTCTTATATGCAAAAAAACTCAATGTTGATTTAAAAAAAAAAAAAAAAAACACTCATAGATTGAGAAATAGTGTTTAATTCAGACTGAACCATTAAAAATGTTTGGTCTCATTCTTGCACATGAGCATGCAGTGACTTCAGCGTGGCCCTTTCTGGTTTGGGGTGGAGACCACCGTCAAATTTTAGACTGCGGGACTAAATTCCTTTTTGATCCTGAAGTACAAGGAAGGGGAAGGCTTTACCATTAGTCCGTATATTCATCCTTGCTCTCATCTCTCTTCTACCACAGAAATGTTTAGAAAACTGGATACTGAAAAAACTGGAACAATAGAACTGAACCTTGTTAATGTAAGTTCATTTAGCTCTACATTTTCTCCCCCCCCCCCCCCCCCCCGAAAAAAAGGGTTTAACAGTAGAGAGTGTCCTGCTCCCTTCTGACCAGTTATAGCTGGTTGTATATATTCACATATATGCTGGATTCATGGAGCTCAACTGTGCCTCCATCACATTGTATAACACCCAGGCCAGCTTACTTCAACCTAATGCCACTTGTCACTTAGTGGCAGTAATTTTGGCTGATCTGTATGCAGGCTTCTTCGCTACCTTTTCTGTCAACAGGAGCGTAAAACATAGGTGCAGTGGTGACTCACACTGTTGACCATGTCTGCTTCTTTCTACACCTGGAGAAAGGACTAAGTTAGGAGAAAACTACCCTCCTACGTACATTTGACTTCCTTAGTACTGGAACAGAACTTATTTCTGGACCTAAATGAGGAATGTGCAAATCATCCCAAAACTCTGACTTTTAATTGAGATGCAAATTTAAATCATTCAGGAAAGCTCTTAAAATTACTTCTTGCAACAATAGACTTTCCTCCTCCTGCTAGAGAAATGGGAACATGCATTCTTGCTACTGCTATTTCTACTAAACTTAACCTTGGGCCCTTTTCCTCTCTCTCACTACAGTGGCTGTGCTTTACTGTCATTTGAGCCACTGCCATCAGCTCAAGCCTCCTCAAAAAGAGCAAGATCAGGTGAAGAGAATCAAGGAAATATATAAGTAATATCCCAACATGAACATGCCTTAACTTATACATGCCAAATTTTGCACACACTTACAAGAAGGAAAGTGAGCTACTTCAACAGAAGACTCTGCAACCTCATTTTATGCATCTGAGAGTTTCTATCTATTACTCTATATATACTCTGTACAGCAGCTTTAATTTAGTATAAATCCTCAGTGCAACTTTGGAAAATACTGCTTTGCTACTATGTTTGTATTTAAGGTGTTTTACATGCCTTCTGGAAGACAGCTCATTATAGCCTGACAGTCTGGTTTAGTAACTTTTTGAGTAACCTTTTTTTTTTTTTTAGTTACTTTTTGAGTACCAGCTCCACTCCCTCCAGCATGGCTGAAACTAGAAAAGGGATGGTATTGCAGATCTCTGAATACAGGTATTTAGGTAAGATATGAGTCCCTTGTGTGTTTTTTATCAAGACCCAGCATTATTCTGGTTAAATATTCTTTGAAAAATTTGATTAGCAAGTACATGTTTGACTGATCTGAAGGACAAGTCTTTCGCTCCTGACCACTGCTGTGCCTGGAGCAGGAAGCTGTTGGCAACGAGACTCATCTGAGAGAAAGCCCTTGCTCTCAACTGGAATGTTGATTTCCTGTATCTTATTTATCTTCCTTTTAAATACAAGAAAGTAAGTATTTAAATAAAAACAGTAGAAATAAAGTTTTCAAGACTGTTATTCCTGTTGCAAATAAGCACATTTTTTCTTAGAGACAGCTCATCACAGAGCATATGCAGAGTTTTCATTGCCTTTTAAAGGGTAAAAACAGCATTCGTGAGCTGACTAAGCCCTGACAGACACTCTGGCTGTGTGTCAGTTAGCAAAATGCTGAATAGTCTGATACTTTAAAAGCTCAATGCTTGAAAAACTAAATGTTTCTAAGAAAGGTAATAGATATGGTATACCCCGTCCCCAACCTCTTAAAATCATGAGGCTGTGAACATGAGCAGACTGCTGATTCCTGGAGTTCTCTCTACTGCTGACTTAAGTTTACCCACCTGAGGAATTGTGTCCTCCTTCCTATGAACAATTTCTTGTATTTATGGGCACCTTTTCAGAAAGCAGTAAGGACTTAACCTCCTAGGAAGACATGAGCCTGAAGGGTGAGGCAGTGAAGCACTTCATAGTGCACCCTTAAGGTAAGATTTTTATCATCTCTATTAAATAACATTCATTATATCTATATATTTGGGAATCATCATTTGATAAAGGATAGTTCTATGGAAAAGGCTTTATGTGGAAAATACTTGTACCAAGTTTTTTTCTTATGTATGTCCCTTAGCTTTTAGGGTTAACAAAGGTTATATGCAGCTAACAGATTCAGCTTAATTTTAAATGCAGAAAGACTGTCTTGAACAAAGGTGGGAGGACGGGTTCAATTTAAAACAGAAAGTAGTTGAATGTTAGCATAACATACAGCAGCCCTGTGTCTTACTGTGAACAGTTTCAGATGGTGCACTAAAAACCTGACAATAAATACCCAGAGTTAAAGCTTAAGAGGAGACAAAAGTTTAATGATATCACAGTCAAGTAAAAACAAGTAAGTTGTCAAGGACTACAGAAAGTTTCTACACTTAGTTTTTCAAAGTAAAAAATACAATAAATACAAGATGCTCTTTGTAAAAAGAGGAATCTAAAACTACATTGTCTGTTACAGCACATAATACTTTGAATACATGGAATTCCTAAGATGCTACAGCATTTGAAAGTTATTGCTTAATGGATTGGTCACGTGGTTGTCACTGTTCAGGATGCACTTCAGTTTAGCTTCTTTAACAAATGTTCTGCTTCCTGCAGTAAGCATTGGGGTGCTGTGCATGTACTTTATTTTAATTTCTCCCATCTCCACAAAGCCTTGGGCTACATTTGGACAAAGCCAAATTGTCTGTTTTATGATGATTCCTTCAATGGTAAATGGAAAAGGTCCTTGTATTTAATGCAGAAAAATGTGAAATTCCTTTCTGCCATGTTTGAAGAAATCAGAGTGGGTACTTGAACATAATGGCTCGCTTAGACCAAAGGCAGCAGAATTTCATTTGCTTGTAAGCGTTATTTCATCTTGTAGAATGCCCTTATCCATTTGCTAATGCATCAATCCTTCATTTGTTTTCAAAGCACATTCTTCATAGCTTTCAAATTACATTGTCATTGAAATAAGTCTCATGATATTGGAACCAACACAAAATGAATTTTTTTTTTGTAAGTCATCCATGATTAGTACTTCAAGAATCTGGCTTCTGTAGTATTTCATGCCAAGCTTCTTTGTCTAGGTTTAATCCTTGGATACAGCTGAGGGTAAAAGAGAAATGAGATTTAAAATTTCAGTGCTTTAAAAGGTCACTTTTTTAAAAAGAAAAAAAAAAGAAAAACCTCTCTTTGGTACTACAATTCTAATGTAATCTCTAGTAGCAAAAACATGTTTATAAAAAAAAAAAAACACCCAGAGCACTAACAAATATAAATTTAGCATTCTTAAGCAAGCTTTAAAAATACTGACCATGTCACTACAAAAAGCAGGCATTGAAAAGCATGTAATGCTCTACCTTCAGCTCTACCCTGCTGGGTGCGCTAGGAAAAGCATGTGGCTTTGTAAGTCAAAAGACCTTTGCGTTCAATCAACTATGGAATTTTTCCCTGTTTTAGAAAGGAAATGGAGAGGTGCTAAAGTCTGTGCTGCTTTCTCTCAATACTTTACAGGTCTATAGCTTTGGGCAAGCTGGAAACATCTGGCTGCATAAGGACCACAGAAGGGCAGGAGCTGGGCTTTAGTTCGCGGATGGTGGGTGGCCAGTTAAATTTGACACAGCACGCAGGAGTACTGAGATGCTTGGGAAGTTCTTGATGTCCACTTGCAAAGGGCTTTAGAAGCAACTGCTGTTGTGCAAAGCATGGCTACTGACATGTAAAAATAGAAGGAAACACTTCCTGCATTTAGGAAAGATGAATCCTCCATGCTCTAAATGGCAATGCATGTCTACATTATATCCTGTGTTTTCTCAGCTAAAGTTCTCCTAAGTATGCCCTTGCCTCTCTTCAGCCAGCCTCTGGCTTTCTTCTTTTTCATGGTCAGCAAACAATTAAGAGAAGACCAACTTCACCCATGAGGTTTGTCTCAGCCTGCTATGATTTCACCACTGGCAGAGATAAAGTCAGTCAGGCAGTCACAGCACCATAGCACCTGACAGTGTTCAAAGATTTTGTTCGGTATTAAGTCAGTATTTTGACAGCATTATCTTACTCGCATTCTGTTTTAGAGCTCTCACACAGCTTAGGGAGCTGGTGAGTCACTAAGAAGGGCAGAGTGCTGATGCAGATAATTGCATCCTTGTTTTTATTCACTGCACCTAACTGCAAAAGGATAAAGCACCTATGATAAAAATACAACCTGATATAAGAATATCTCAAAGTACCAAACATTTTCCTCTCTGCTGAATATCTTAGCCTGGATTTCAGCTGCTATATTAAGAGTCCAGTAATTGCTTTTGAGAATAACCACAGCATGCTCCACTCACAGTACTAGCACAACTGAACAGACACAAGAGCCTAACCGTTTATACTGGGCTGGGGTATTTTCCTGCACAGGTTCTGTTCGGATTGCATTGTGCTTAGACAGATGAGTTGTGATCCCCAGTCTAAGCTGCACTGCCTTGTGCTTTTTATTACAGAAGCACAGGTGCTCCTCCTGTCCTTACACACCTGTGTCCAGGCTGAGTGTGCACACTTAAGTAGCAGCATGAGCACAATTCACCCTGGGGCAGGGGGAAAAAAAAAAATGCTGCTATTTCTGACCTTGCTGTGCAGGGCTGATGGCTGCTCTCAATTTAAATTGTTTACATTTGAAAGGAAAAAAAAATAAAAACCACACAATGAGAAGTACTATGTTAGGGAAAATTTGACAGTACAGTGTGGGTAGGCCTGACCTGAAAGTGATACAGAAATGAAAAATGATTTTGCATTAGATATAGTCACTCTGCAAAATCTAACCCATTTAAGAGTAAGGATTATCTGCATGAGGAAGGAGGTTTGGCCTCTTTCAAGCATCAATCAGCTAAAATTCACAGCAGTTAATCTTTAGCATTGGCAGAATCTCTTATCTCCAGCAGCAAGGCAACTGGATATGGAGAAGAACGCTTAACGGAATTTATACACATGTCCATCTGCTATAGCTTTGGAGCAACTCAGCCATGAGGAGAAATATAGGGACAGAGGTGGAAGTATCTATTATTTGTACACAGTTGTTTTTAATAACAGAGGTAGTACAGAAGGTCATGAGGAAAGGAGAGGCCATTCATTTAAGGCCTTTGACATATGGTTAAATATTACCTGAATACCATAAGAGAAAACAAAGATCTGCCTTTATTTGACAATGGGATCTCTTTTTCAACACTGGGAAAAAAGTTCACCATAGGATTTTGCAGTGTTTGTCTTAAAACTCTCTGTGCAACCATCTCAGATCACAAGGTGCACTGTGCACACCCGGACAGGGAAGGACTCCTGCCTCATTCTCCATACAAGTTTCAGTTCTTAAGGCCCTTTGTGCCAGTTTATCACTTGCTGAAAGAGGGGAAACCTAGTTCTGTTCACATGCTCAACAAAAACCTTATGCACACATCATGTTCAGGTAAAAGTTTGTTTTGCTTTTTCTCTAAGATGGTGAGACAAGGTTCATATTAGAACCTGGTATGTACAGCAGGGTGGCAATACCTGTTTATGCACCTGTTAATATTATCAGTGTTGGGTAGGTTAACAGAGGGTGTTAACCCATTCTGCCCAACTATTCAACTCCCCCAATGAACAAATAGAGAACATCCCCTCCTTCCTCTTGACTTTTGAAATTGCACCTAACCTAAATGCACAAGAATAATGCTGTGTATACTCCACATCGTGGGGTGGGGTTTTTTGACTCGGGAAATATCAAGGACTCACCCCTAGCAGGTTGCGGGGAACATAGCCTTCCTTGTCATTCAGCCGTGCCCACCACCACTCAATTTCATCTTCATCTTCCCGGCGCAGGATTGTCATGCAGTCTCCCTCTTTCATTGAGAGCTCATCGTCATTCTGAGCCTCATAATCCCAGAGTCCATAAATCACTCCTTTGTTCATTATCCCCATTTTCTCCTGGACTCCTGCAACATTAAAACCACAGAGCAGCTCAATAAAAATGTTTAAAAAACAAAAACAACACCAAAAAACAAGAAAAAAAGACAACAGTTGGAAAGACTGCTGTATTCTTACTGATGACCAGTCCAGGGGAGCCAAAAAAAATTACCAGACACCACACCACACCACATACACCCCACCCCCCCCAACCTCAATTCCTATCACACTTAGCACCTTGTTGTCACCAGCCTGCTGAGAGTCAGTCCTGGAGCAGGTGGCATTGTGAAGTTAGCCCTCGCACAGGGGAGACAGATTCCTTCCTCATGTGTGATTAAAAAATAGGAGGTAAATGGGGAGAGGTGCACTGATTGATAAAAGGTTATATTTTCATGCTAGCGTTCACACTTCCTACACCTAAGTGATGAGCAAGAAACATGTGTTTTTACTCTTAGTTGATTAATCTCTTTCTGTCTAAGGGAGATGATAGCAATACCTGCTGATGCTGACCACCATTGTAATTCTGATGGCTGAGGTATCATTTGCCACCCCATGCCACTTTATTCCAGAACTTTAAAACAAGTTGCATCTCAGACCTATACCTGAAAGGTTTGTCTGCTATGCACCAGCTGCTTTTGGTTAACTCAAAACACTTATCTCAGCAGTTCTTAATTTCTGCCACAGTTTTAATTATTTTTTTTAAACCCTGACTTCAGAAACACAATTCTGTTAAATTGCTTCTGGACCAACGCCTTGCAGATGTTATTTAGAACTTGCTCATTTTACAGCTGTAGCCGAAGATGAAATGCTATTCTTTCTGTACACATGCCTCAGCTTCTAAGCAGCAAACTGGAAAAGGTATCTTAATCAACTGCTGTACAACCTTTCTCTTAGGTAATTATTCCATTTTAAAATACTGAATCCTACTGGGTTTTTTGTTTGGTTTTGGTATTGCCAGGAGCAAAGAGTACACTGCACATCACATTGCAAGATTTGTAATAGGTAAGAGATAGAAAGTAGACAACCCTCTATTGTATAGGATTCTTACCTACATCTGCTAAAGGAAGCATCTGCTCAAATCAAGTTCTTTATTTCTGCATACCAGCTCATCATGTAAAATTAAATCACTTTCACTGCATGCTTCCTTCTGCTCATAGAAACCCTTCCCTTGCTTTGCATTTGGTGTGATTAAAGGTTTGGCAAAAGCTGTGCTCTGCACCCATGTGGAAGGTCAGACTGAGCACTGTGTGAACCTTCTCTTTGTCTGCTTTCATGTTCAATGGATCAGGTCTTCTAAAAAAGTGGTAACAGGCACACCAGGGTAGCAGCGCAAACATGCTCTTACAGACAACACACACATTAAATCTTAGAAAGGGAAAAATTACATAATTAAACACCATCAGACTTGTCACTTAATCAATGCTAAAGGACCAGCGGTTTTACTTCAACCTGCCTGTACTTGTCGGTGATATTCAGTATTGTGTATCATTTACAATAAAAAGGGATTAGGTGAATCAATTAATTACACCAAGCTTTCTCACTGTGCAGATGAGTTTAGAGGGGCAGGTTTTAATGCACTATCTGTTCTGGAAACAAAAAGATACACCATGCCCAAACTCCTTTTAGAGCAAGAAACAGGATTTTTCCTACAGTTATAAGCAAGAAATTCATTCACTGGCTATCAGAAACAGTCTTAGCAACAGGATTAATTCCTAATGGAACAATATGGAAATTTGATAGCTGAACAGCCAATGTATCAATAGATTGCTTAGTTTCAGTGGTTTCAATTTGGAAAAGCTGGCAGTAAGTCAAAGCCTTACAGTCCCTTCAGGACCCACTGAAAACTATCTCAATTAAAAAAAAAAATCCCAAACTCAACAGAAAACAGAGTATAAAGTGAGATCATTAGATGGTGGGTCCAAAAAAAAACCAAAACAAAAAGAATGTTTCTTCATGCTGTATATAATAAAGCTGTTTACCTGAATTTAAGAATTAAGACAAATTCCTGGAAGAAATCTCTCAAGACCTATTCAACACAGATACCACCTCTTAAAACCAGTAAGAAATACTGGACAAATATTAATCTAGTCTTACAGTATTCCTTGGGCATTTGTTGTTGATGACCACCATTAGAGTCTGGATACAGAACTAAATGGAATTTTGCTTAGCCCACAGATTCCGATGCTAGTTAAATAGGCTCCCTCCCTTCATAGGGAAAATTATATACTTGGCACCAAGAGATACAGTTTTCAAGCTGGACAGACTGTTTTGAAATATGCTGGCTGAGCACCTTATAGAAACTCAGATCTCACATGTTCCACAAAAACAGAATGGCTGTATTACAGCTTTTTACACCATGTTGCATTGCTATTACTCTGACTCTTACAGAGAGATGACACACCAGCTGCTAATTGCCTAGGGGACAAGAACTACATACAAAACATACAGAAGAGTAATTTAAAACCTCATTTACTAATACTCATCATACCCTAGAAAGAATTAATCCTCTCTGTTAAAAGATACTTTCCCTGTAGTCTTACTATTTGAATAAAATCTAAATTTAACACAGCATTTCTTTTTAAATGCAAGAGAAAAAAAAAAAGCCAGAAAAGTCAAAGTCAGTGCTTACTAACCTTCATTAAGGCAGAAACTTGGCCTTAATTTCTTTACCTTTCTTGTTTCTAAAGTGCACATTAGGAAATATTCCTTAAACACCAGGTAGCAGATCTGAACTGCCTACTAAGATATCCGTAACACTCTTGGTTTTATGTAAAAGATTATTTATGTAGTAAGGTTCAGCTCATCATCACCTTACACTAATGTATTTGTTGACACATGCTTTTAACTAATTTCAAGGTTTTTAATATAGGGAAATGTTTAGTTACTCAGATCTTCTCTACAGGCTCCAACTATAGTCTTGAGGGACTTCATTTTGTGACATGAAGCTAAAACCTCTCCAAGAGAAACTCGAGGCATGGGCACACAACATAAGCGTTCAGCTTACCACTCCTCATCCAAAACCATACCAGAAAGTGCCAGGTGAGTCCCCAGCGTGCTCCTCAATGCAGTTGTCATCACCTACCGTATAGGAACTGGGAGCACTGTGTGTAGCCTTCCTCCATTTCCTCACACTTGTCTGCAGCCGTCTGCATGTCACTGTAGGTCATCGCAAATACCGCTGCACCCGACTCCACCAGGAACTTGCACACCTGCACGTTATTGCAAGATGCTGCACAGTGTAACGGGGTCCTGCAAGCCAAGAAGAAAAAGGTGATGCATTACTTTTATTGCTCATAGCAGTGCTTACAGACTCCTGGGGCAAACCACCTTCAGGCATGACCTCCAGCAACTGGTAGTGCATCGCTGAAGGCTTCCCACCAGTACTTAACCCAGGATGTTGAGAGCAATTGCTTTTTACAGACAACAGGAGTTACCAACAGCTGCTTAAGTCCTAAGGCTGGGTTTTCATATGTATCTCTACTTATGCTACCTTTTTATAATCCATTAACATTTTAAGAACATACATTAAGGCAATAAAAATAATTTTTAAAAAAATCAATATTGAAAAACCACTCAGAAATCCTCCTGACCTCGTGCCTCTTACAGTCCAATTACTTCAAGACCTGACTTGGCGAGAAGCGCAGGTAATTGGCATAACTACTGAGGGTGAGGGACAGCAAGCATCTTTATTCAGTCTGGGGCCTTAGACACTTGTTACAGGCAGAAAAGAAAAAAAAAAAAACCACAACCAAACCCAGTAAAATCACTGCGCCCTGCCCCTACCCTTTTGTAAATAAGCTCCCTAGCTACCTGTGAGAAGGATTTGTAACCCATTATCAGTTACAAGCCTAGTTTGTAGGTTGTGGTTTTATGCTTTGTTTTGTTTTTAAGTTGTCCAAGTATTGGACAAAGAACCGAGGAGACTCTGTGAAGGACCTGTATCAGCCCCCAAGCTCTCTGCATCTGTAAGGTACCGCTTAAAGCCTTACCATCCATCACTGTCTGCAGCGTTCACATTCACACCGAATTGCACCAGGAACTTCACGATTTCTGTGTGCCCAGCACACACAGCGTTGTGCAGCGCAGTGATCCCTTCATCGTTGGGCATGCTGGGATCTTCAACCTGTTCAGAAAAGGAGCCATTCACATTCTGGTGAGACCGTCTACAATAAACATCTCTTCATGTATATAAATTAGTTATCTTATTCTGAATTAAGATTTTTAGACATGTTTCTATGAAGGACCCAAGCAACAGGCAGAAAACTACAGCAGTAATCAGTCTCACAAGATGACTCACACATAAGCTTGGAGCCTCCTTTTAACAGTGAGAACCTAGAGCAGTTCAGAGAAGCAGTATCTTGAGAAGTCAGGAAAAGCCTTTATAACAAATTTCTGATATTTGCCTATTTAACTGTAAGTAAAACTCACATGGATTTTGCTTATCAAATTAGCTGATAACGTGCCAGATGGGGGATGAAACGCTGCGTAACAAATGAGGAAAAAGTTTTCCTGAACATTTACAGTCCTGATGCTAAATACCCAGTGTGGATTTAACACTGTTAAAATCAGCCTCCAAGTGGCCATGTTCTGTTACGACTTATCTCCTCAAGGGCAGGTCCACAGTGTGCACTATTATTTCAGCTTCCCCAGTCCAGAAAAGCTGCGACTTCCCAGTTCAAACTGGGATTGCTATTCCTTCTCTTACAAATTAGCATTTGTACCTCGTAAATTATTCTCTGCACAAGGTCAAACTCCCCCTCCAAAGATGAATCCAGAAGCAACGCAAGGGGATTGAATTTCACTCTCATTCCATGCCCAATTCTCTCAGAGCCAGTTTTACGCAAGTTCGTCCTCTTTTTCCCTGTGAAAAGGTAACACAAGTTACAGACAGACTCTTTTTTTCTTGGGAAGAACAAGAACACACAATTGCTTATTTGGGAATGACAGCAGAAATGACCAACTAAGGCATTGTTTAATAAGAAATCTAGAGTATTTTCTACCAGTTCCCTGACACATTACAAATATAGTAGGTCAGGCATGTTATGAAAGATCTCTGCCTTTATCTCTAGACAAGGTCACTATTCAGCTCAAAGAAGTCACCACGGTCACACAGATCAGCAAAATGATACAACTCCCAAATCCCTGAAGATCAAGAAGAAAATTGCAGTTTTTTTTTTTTTTTTTATTGAGACCATTTTAGCATTAGCTCTTAAAGCTATTATACAAACCAAGTAGCACACTACTTTTTAAGCACCGATGCTAAGTTCCTAACATTTTCCCTAAGTTTAGCAAAGGTTAGCAGGAACACAAAGAGTTATGGAAAATGGTTTTGGAAAGAATATAAAACTAAGTGCAGAAATGCTTTAGATGCTCCCTGTGATACTGGAAACCAAGTATTTCTATAGCTGAGTTTGTACGAATACGTATGCATTAGCTCAGCGCTCTCCCCAGCTGGCTGTGCAGCAGCAATAAGCACTATTCATAAGGCTATGTAAATTTCTGACAGATGTCCAAGCAAAGATGAATGGAAATGACTCATGTTTTGCAAGAGCAAACATGTGAAGATAAGATATATATAAAAGAAGAGATTCCCAGAAAATAACTCTTTTGCCTGTTGATTTATACATAATATCAAAAAGCGCAGGCTTTTTAAAGAAAGAGCCTGTCAGCACAACCCAACTATTTAAATGTGAAATCAAGAAGTTGGACCGGTTTCTTCTCATCATTGCAGAATTATTACAAAACCAACGAGAAACGAGTTCTTACAATTTAGGAAATCCTACCATTCAAGTTTCCTTGTAAAAGGGAGCAAGGAGAAAGCCTTGAAAGCATGGAAACATGCAGTGACTATTCCATGAAGAAATCGGAAGGCTATAAAGCACATTTAAAGCTTTTAACTCCTCTGCACTGAAATGATTGAGGAAAAAACTACTTTCATGTATCAAGTTATTAAAATTCTATTCATGATAGGTTTTAAAAGAAACCCTTTGAGGAACTGAAAGCAGTAAGTGTTTCTGTTCTACAACAGTGAGATAACACCATGCCACATGCACAAATGTTGAAAACAAACAAGATGGCAAAATGCTGCCTACTCTTAGCCCAAAGTGACTCCATTGCGATGCAGCTTGAGAACTGACTGATGTTAAATCAGGTCCCAAAGAAAATTTCAGAAAACATTTCAATAGAGGAAGTGCAAGCAGTTAGCGTGTACAAATGAGTTTTTAAAGTAGAAACTAAAGAAGTCTGTTTTCCATGTTTTTCAAGCAAGGAGCTTTCAAACAAATGCAATCCAGGATTACAATAAATAGTTTCCATCTCATATCATCAACAGTGGGAAATGCCTGTGAAATCTGTATCTCAAAAAACAAATAAGAAGAGAAGAACTTAAATTTCTCTTAAGAAGAAAGTATAGTTTGGATGTAGTAGGCAGACTTCTATAAGGAATGTTCTTTACAGCCCAGAAGAGTTTTACTGTTTGTGTATCAAATTTCATTTGAAACTTTTCAAAGTCATTAATTCATGTCATTAATTCTAGAGACAACAGACACTTTTCATTACTGTCATTCACTCTGGAGATAAGAGCATCACACACATAGAACAGATACGCACAGAGAGACTTCCAACCTGTTTGTGTGACTGTTCTCCCACATCTGCTTAAGCTCTACGGTAAAACTCTCAGAATTTATGGCAGAGCTTGAGATGACTTACAGACAGGGCACCAAGTTGTAGGCTAACTAATACTTACAGGAGGCAAGGAAAACTGTCCCGTAACTTCAGGAGGCCTCATATTGAGCGAGTCCTCTCCCAAACTCTCTGGTTCCCCTGATGGATAGGGAGGTGGTGGGTATGGAGGATATTCTTCCATGTATACCTCCAGTGGCAGTGAAGCTTCTAGGCTTGGTTCTTCCATTTTTGGCTGCATGACTTCATCACCATCTGATAATCCCTCAGGTACAGTGTCCAAAGGTACGGAGGAAAGAACAGCTTCACTCTGATCTGCTGGTGTGTTTTCTGCTTCCTCAGCAATAGCAGGTTCTGGCATAGAAGCAGTTTCTTTTTCCGATTCTGCACTTAGATAAGGATTCGGGATTTCTGCTGGGCTTTCAGGACTGGCAGCTGTCTGTTTGGAGGGATGTGATGGAGTCGAGATAGTCTCCATTGCAGCCAGAGTGGTCCTCTGATACAACAGCTTCTGAATATTGGGGCCATTAGGTCCTTCTGGCTCAGTAATGGAGCTACGTTTCTTCAGTGGCCTGGGTGCGTTAGACAACTTTTTCCGTAGCGCCTCCAAATCAGCATCACTCTGGTTGCGGTATGGATTGGATAAGAAAGGCAGCAACTTGGTTGGGCTCAGGGGACGGGGTATTCGCTCTGGTTCATGATTCTCGTGAGCAGAGGCTGTCACTTCATTCTCAGGCTCCGGACTGCCTGGCTTGCCTTGGAGATTTGAGTAGACGTTCTCTGTCTGTGGCAGCTGATTCTGTACACCAGCTCCTGCCATCACAGGCTTGCCATACACTGCAGAACAGGTCAGAGAGGGGTGTGGAAAAAACAAGTGTGACTATTTGACCAACAAACCCAAGAACAACACAAAACCAGATTCACCTACCTAGGGCAAAGAAGCAGAATAATACTATCAACCAAACAGAATTAACCTGGTAACCAGGTTTATGATGATGCAAACGCAAGATAGATATTCTGTACTTCTTGTTAACACTGATATGCAACATGCCAATCCACCTAGGATTCTTACACCTGCACTAACCTGCTTAATTCCCTTGAGGAACAGCTTTGTACCCACACACCAGGCAGAAAGTGCACCTATCTGAGGTTCATGAAGACAGAAGATATGCTTACCGCTTGAGAAGTGTGGTCCTCTGGTCTGTGCCCTTGTCAAAGCACTCTGCACTGCCTGCTGGAAGTTCTTCCCAGGTGTCTGCTGTTGCGTGTACATGCTATAAATTGAACTTGCAGCCACCGTTTGAGGCTTTCGAAATGGTGGGAGTGAGGTCTCTTTGGACGGCTGAGGGGTAAAAGGTCTCACAGCTGCTGCTGGGGGACTCTCTTGTTTAGAGGAGGGAAGAATTTGATCCTGGCTAGAGGGAGGACCTGCAGGAGGGACAGAAATTCTTTGCTGTATCTGCTGAGAAGGATGGGAAGGCTGCTGTGCCACTGGTTTTTGTTTGTTCCCCATAGCTGCAATAGCCAAAGGCAGCTTCTGCACGTTTCCATCCAGCTTAGTATCAGAAGGTTGCAGGTGACTGGCTTGACCAAAGTAAGGCAAGTTTATCTGTTTTGGCTTAGTGGGGACAGGTGGTGGCACCTTTGTTACATTTTTATTGGCTGTCTGAAAGACAAAGAAAAAGTTAATTAAGATTAAACAGCAAAAGATGTTTTAGGAGTTCTGCTGTGAAGGACCAAAGATCCTCAAAGAATGATCCAGAATCTAGCATTTCTACTGTTGCTGCAACAGCAGAAACATGGAAAAGACTTCTTACAACATTTTACCATCATAGTTGTTTATACTTTGAACCCATTCTCTTTAATTCTTTCTGTAGCAGCTATGTTTAAAACATCAAGCAAGCAATGGCAGGGCACAGTAATTTCTCTAGAGACAGCAGAGGCACTTAGTAGCATCTGGAGGCAAGAAGCTTGTTTTCCAATGGAGCACTTGCCATCCCCAGTTCTTCTACGTTACCTCACCCCTACCTGATCAAATCATGCCCTTGTGCCAAGATTTAGGTGGGAAGTCTTGCTGCAATCAAATATCTGAAGGACACTGCTGCATTAAACAGTGAAACGGGCGTGTAAGTGATTTTTTAAAAACCCACACAAATGCCTCTGTGCACAGAATCTTTGAGGGGGGGAAAAATGCATACACACTAGTACAAGTAACACAGCCGTTTTTACATATTCAGTCAAAACACAGATTTTCACCACAATGACTGTAGGGAAGGATTTTGAGTTACCAACTGCCACCAAAAGGCTAAAAAGACTTTTTTCCTTAGAAGTAGTCTTTTAAAAGAAGACTGAGATACTTTTCAAAGAGCTTCCTGACAGCAATATCTGAAAAGCTGCATAGTAATCCCTGTCCGATGGAATGCAGTAGTTCTAGTTTCCTGCATACCTGTGCTTCTCGCAGGAGATCTTCGCTGCTCTGGTTCTTTCTCAGCGTGCCCAGCCCAGCAGACTGGTCCACAGAATCAAACATTGAGAATGGACGCACTTTTTTCTCTTTGTCTCGTAAAAAAGTTTCTCCTTCAGCTGTTGTTAGAGAGAGAGAGAAAGACTTTTAAAAGGGACAACACAATTGTAGGAATAAGAGTCCTGTTCTGTGCAATATTGTAGGTAGTGTATGCAAGGATGCTTTTTATATCCATCCTACCCCTGTGCTAAGGACCCAAGGGCCTGCCAAATGCCGTATCCTGCAAATTGAACAGGAGCATATGTGAAGGCATTAGTATCTACTTCACCACCTGAAAACAGTTGGTTTAAAAAAAAAAAATAATTCCTGCAACAACTAAAGATTACATGGCAATATTTTTTAATACTCTCAAATTAATTCTACATATTTACTGAAGCATTTAGAGGAGACATATCAATAACTATAATCTGCATATTTTAAGATTAGCCAAGCACATAAGAATGTACCTTGTCCTTCACTCGTCACAATTCCTTTTCCTGATGTCAAGGATGATCCTTGACTCATGTGATTGTCTGCATTTGAACTACTCCAGTCAGCAGCAGATGGGGAAGGTTTTGCACTGGGGACTACAGAACCTAGAAGAGAACAAGTGGAATAATAAAAACATTATTTTAGCTTAATCTGACTTATTTATTACAGGTAGGGTTTTTTGTAAGAGTCAGGTCTAGACAATGTACAAGTATCATATACAGGTTAATGGCTATAAATCCTGTCACTTTAGATTTTTGCTCATTTTTTGGAAAATGAGAGAATGCAAAACCAAGCTCAGAAACAACTATCAAAGCAGAAGAAAAACTATTTGTCCCAGCGCACGTCTGCACTTAGCGCGTTCAGACAAGAAATTTCTCCAGACTGCCTTCTTCCCAGTTAGTAAGAAACTTTCTTACTAACTGGGAAGTTAGTTAAAAGTGTGTTAAAAGTGACAGGATGGTAAGAAGGGAACTATATTGTGCAAAGAAAAACATGATGCTTAAAAGTATAAATAGCCCTGCCAGTGATATCCACAACAGTAGAAAAACACATCTGTATGTTCAATGTTCATATAGGCACTGCATTAAAGCTGATCTCTACATTCACTGGAGTAGACATCCAGTCTGCTTCAAAAATAACAGAGAAAATGCTTGCAGCTTGCTATTAGTTTAACTATTTCACCAAATTCTCTCTACTAAATTCTAAATTATTTCATAATAATAAATAAATAAGTTATATTAAAATCAAAGAGTAATGATAAGCAGCAGGAGAAAAGTTTCATTCTGACAAACTATCGGATATTATCCCTCTAGGAAAGCAGTCATTTTGCCCAAAAGCTAAAAAACAAAGGGTGATGTTTTAGTTCACATAGCACACCACCACATATTCCTATAGCAAAAGTTCAGATTTTGGATGGACTAGAGCTAAAATCCCACTACAGCAGTTTCAGGCTCTGCAAACAGATAAAATGAAACAGTTCCCCATTCTCCAGTACAGCGAGAGACAATTGGACTGGTTTTGTGTCATGGCTACTTTAATAATATCTGCCAGAACTGGAGATGGAGGGAGGGAGATTAAAAAAAATAAACAGAACTATTCTACAAGCTCAGCCTCCATTTCTTCCTTTTGGGAAGATGAGAGTTTCTCTTCTCTCCCAGCTGAAAAGTGAATCTTCTCCTCTCAAGATAGCACAGAAGAGATATTTACAAGTCTCCAGTTTTTATAGACTTCTGCTCTCACGGAGCTGAGCTGAATCTTGTAGGAGAAAGCCACAGACAGAAGCCAGGCAAACCTCCACTACCACACCAAGCAGCAGAGGACAAGCCTCATGGCAGGTGTTGGACTTGTGTGTCTCCATATTCCTTGCCATCAACATGTCAGCAAGTTTATTGCTATTTCTGTGCTACAATCAGCTGCCTCTTACATAATATTTTTTGTAATGGTGGTTAATCCTGTACATGGGTCATTTCCAAGATGCATGACCAGAAAACTTGGCTTCGCTAGTTTTTAAATCCATGCACCAGGTTGTTACCATGTATGTCCTAAAAAACTGCCTCCAGAAACTCAAAGTAACGCTGCTGGGTGGTTTTTAGAAGTATTTTAAAATAAATAAATAAATAAACCACTAAGTTACAGAAAAAACCTCCTACATTCTCTGCTGTATAACAATTCAACTGCTCACTAAAAGGATTACTTAATTTATAACACATTGAATCATATAACCTCAGTGCTTATACAATATATTCATTAGGGCTGGAAAATTGCAAGCAGTAAGACTGACATCTCAAATAGTATTTTGCTTAAAAAAAAAAAAAAAAAAGAGACAGAACTGGTAGATAAAAAACCAAACCCTTTCTGGGGAAGAAATATTAATCATAAGCTATTACCTGCAGGAGCTTTAGCTTGTGAACTGCTCCCAGCTCTCATGTTGGGCAGAGTTTGTGTTTTCAGTGGACCATCAGGTACCTGCAAAGCCTGTGTCCCATCTGAAAATGCTGGTTTCACCAAAAGTTCAGGTCTGGAAGCAATACGTGGCATAGTAGAGGACTGGATGTAAGGACCTACTGCTGCCACTCGACTTGGAGCAGAAGCCACTGGCTGGGGGAAATTCCCATCTGAAGAAACCTTTGGAAAGAAAAAAAAAATTAAAGAATGTTATGCTGCAGTATCCATCCATCAGAGTTTGGAACAGAAGTCAAAAAGGCTAAAACAAGTAAAAAATTATATTCCAATATTAAAATGCTTTTTAAAAAAATATTAAAAGATATAAGCATGAGGTAGTATTAGCAAAAAAAAAAAAAAAAATCCACAACAGCATAAGAGTTCTTGTCCATAAAAAGTAGGTTAACACCAGTGTACCATGAAAAGTACTTCAATAATACAAGACTTCCACCACATATGGATAAAAACAGCAAGCCTAGCATCCGAACAGCCTTCCCCACAAGCAAGTTCTTACTTCAGACTGTATAGGCCACAAATGAAATTAATTTTTTTGTTATTAAATATCCCACACTTACTGGTACATTCTCTTTTTGTTGCAGAGCTGCCTTTTTCTTCCACAGGCGCTCTCGCAGCTCATTAACACGCTTATCCATGACTGCCACCTCCGAGTTGCGCTTGTTCAAACACTCCCTCTGTTGCTGCAGCTTGGCATTCTGCTCCTGGTTCAGTTTGTTCCTCAACTGAATAAATTCACAAAGCGAGGACGGGGGGAGGAGGGGAAAACAACAAAAATCAAAAACTTAACTTTCAGGATGGGGGACAGGGAACAGTTACAAAGAGAAAAACCTTCCAAAAAGTCAAGTTGTGCTGGCATTATTTTCTCCGGAGAAAATGTTGGTTAGTCTCCAGGTACTGCAGAAAGCTTTACCTTAAACCCAGGACAATTAACCCTCCATCCTCAGCACACAGGCAGCCACGCAGCTCCGTCAGGAACAGGAGCAACAGGATTTCTTTCCGACAAGGTAAGAAACAACTCAACCAACTTTCATCCCTTAGGAGTTGTGGGTCACAAGCTGGCTTTCTGTTACCTGCAGCTCCTTGTACAGACGGTCAAGCTCAGCTACAGCCGACTGGCTGTCGTGGTAACCATCAATTCGGCCGTTCTTCAGCATCTCCAGTTGCCTGGTGAGTTCTTCCACCTTTGACACTGCCAGCACCAGCTCGCGCTGCTTTTGCTGGAACAGGCTGTTCATCTGTTCAATCTCCTCCACTGCAGAGGACGAGAGAGCACAATAGCTGCCCTGAGAAACAGCCGAGCGTGGGCTGCTTCCAAGGCAGCGGTTAAGGGGACAGAAAGCACCCTGCCAGCCTCCAGAACTGCGCTGCACGGGGGCTGCGGCCAGCTGCCGCTAACTCATGGTCCCTGTCAAACCAGCTCTTCCTCGAAGCATTTGTAAAAGCAAACACACTAGCAAGAGGATGTAAATTCGGTCTACTTAGAGCACTGACGGGGAGAGGAAAAATAACTTTTTTTACTTTATGAAGTATGGAAACAAAGAAAACCACATTACCAGGCTGAATTTCATCTGCAGGAGCCTGAATCCACTTCATGTCTTTTTAAGACACTCGCTCAACCACAAGGCATATTTAGAACCCTGAATTTAGGTTGTAGGAACTCAATGACAAAATACCTAGAGCTGTTATGTTAAACAAAGACTCAGAGGGCTTTTTAGGGTCTATTACAACTGTCATCAGCTGCTCCCACTGCCAAAACTGTTGCATTATAGAATAAAGTTTAAGGAATCAGTAAGAGTTCCACGAAGTACCAAGACCAGACCTGCTGGGGAGGCTGCAGGGAAATAGATACACATGCTCCAAGATCTCGTATTACTGTACTATCCTTCCATTCCTTTAAACTAATGTTTATATTGTGCAACAGAACCTGAACAGAAAATGCATTCTCCCCATAGAAGAACACTTGTGCTTTATCTGTAAAGCACAATGCTTCCTAATAAAACAATATATTTATATTTTACCTTAGTAAACCAATATATTTTCACTTGAGTCCAGCTGGAAATTAGAAGTTCAGTACAACATGTAGAGAGGGAGGATGAAAAAGTAGGCAGAAAAATGTGTGTTGAAATGAAGTCTGAAATAAATATTTGATGTTGTGTCAACATGCTGCCAACTAGCACTGTAGCAAGCCAGACACTAGTCACATTTCCATAATTAAAAAGAAAATACTCAGCCACTTTGGCCATTAAGTTACCTCTCACATAAGATATAACATGGGTATCAGGCCAACTTTGTTATAGGCCAAGAAAATAAAACTGTAAATGTGTGGGGTATTAACATCAGGGATGAAAAAAGTTACTGTGGTACACAAAGGTATTCAAGTAAGGAAAAACCTATGCTGTAACTAAAGGAGCACATATGCTAGGCTCAAAACCCAGGGTGCCATTATGGGATATTTTAAAATACAGTAAGAAAAGGTACTTTGTTCTAGGTCATTCAGGAGTTTTCTTAGTAAATATAAAATGTGAAATTGTTAAGATTAACAATTCCTGGAACACTGTAAATACCTCCTCTGAATCACTGAAACTACCAGAAATTTTAGACGTCCAACAACCACACTTCGTGAAAAATCACAGGCGACTTTCCCCAAGGAGCAACTCACCTAATTTCCCATTGCTGAGTCTTTTTTGCTCCACATGGCCTTTCAGTGCTCTCACTTTCTTAAGTTTGGCTTCCTGATTCTCAGCTATTTCCTTTAATCGCTTCAGTTTTTCCTGTTCAGCAGCTTGCTGTTGCTGTCGCTGATCTTGCTGTTTCAGGAATTTCAGCCTCTGTTCCTGCAGTTAAGGAATTTTTTTTTTTTTTTTAAATGAACTTGTGGTAAGGTACTAACAGAAACAGTCTCAAAACTTAAACAGTCACCACAGCAGCTCAGATCAGCTTTAGCCCAGTATCCTGACTTCCCAGAGCATCAAGGGAAGTCCAAGAGAGCAAAGCAAACACGTACCAATTCTGTCCCAATACAACCCTCCAGGTACAATCATTCTATAGTGCAAGAACCTATGGAAAAAGAGGTGGTATCCACCTCTGACAGCCCTTGGTAAATTTTGCAATTTTTTCAAATCCTTTGAAGCCCAAGAAAAATTTTAGCATTCATGTTCCATGACGTTTGCTGATTTCTTTTAATCACTACTTGGCTCTTGAGTTACAAGAGCTAATGATTATTTCTACTCTACCTTCTCCATGCTGGTTGTACTTTACAGATGTCTATCATATGCCATGTATTAAACAACTATAAGTCATGCTGGAGAATACCAGACATTCTTTATACAGAAGGTATTGATCCTTTTCATCACTCTTTGTACTTTTACTGGTTCTGTTACAACCTCATTGAGGTAGGAGATCACCACACACTAAAGCTCTGGAAATCTACCATCTCCTGGTACCAATCACTATCACAACACAGGATGGTTCAAGACATGGGAAAATCTTCACAGTGACCTGGCCCCCATTTATGCAACAGACATAACCTCAGTGGAGAGGATCCTTTTGCCTCTCCAAGAGTAAGATGGTGCACTATCACTTTCTATATATAGATATCTATAGTTAAAAGAAACCACTAGATCACCTATAGAGACTTCCTTTAAATCACTGGCCACTACACACAGCTTCCAGTTCTGGAGATGGTGGGTTGTTCCAGTGGTAGGAGAACTACTAAGAGTTTCCCAAGCACCCACTAAGAGCCAAGATTACCACTGCTTACTAACATTAGAACTCAATGCTTCCTCCAAAAAGAAAATCACCAGTCATATTTAGAAACAGGGATTCTTGCGCACTTTGAATAAAAAAGGAAGAGCAAAAAGTGAGCTTGCCTTCTGGAGAAAACCAGGCAGCACCTACAGTGTATGCGCTAGTTTAGACTCAATCCCACGCAGGAAAATGTCAAAAAATAAAGAGATATTACAGCTTGTGTCTAAAAAGAAAGTGCATTTTCCCCCCCTCAGAATCTATTTTTAATATTGCATCTGATTTCAGAAGGCAGGAAACAGACAATGGAAAGCTCTCTTTGAAAGGGTGTCTAGGAAAGCAGGTTTGTTCCAGAGAGGCATGTTAAATGAAAAATTCTTCCAGTGGGACACCCACAAGGTTACTCTTCTTCAAACCACAGGCAGCAAACACCTACCTGATGGGTAGCTATCCAGACTCAAACTCATAATTTTTTTTTTTTTTTAATATCTTGTATGACTCCCTTTCCAGTAAATATATAATGTTCCTGTTTCTGGTTTCATATATATAGTGACTACAGTGTTATTTATAAGACCAAGGTCTGTTACCATCACCTGTGAGTGAAACAGACAAAAGTTATGAAAGTTTAGGCTTCTCTTTTACATTTAACACATCTCAGCTGGAACTGAGAAAAGGGCAACATTCTGCCTTGGCAAATTAATCAGGGCAGAACAAGTATTAACTCTGCTACTAAACTTCAAGCGAAAACTCTTAATCACTTGGTTGACTGACTGATTTCTTACATTTATAGTTGCACCTTCTTCATACCAGTTCTTACCGTAAAATAGAAATAGAAGTTTTATTGGCCATTTTGACAGGCCACACTTTGCAGGTGCTGTAGAGTCATTAGAAAGCCATGGTTTGAAGCACTTCTGAGACACAATTACTGAAAGCCAAGGTAAATGAACAAGACGCTAAACATACAGGTGGGAGTGAACCCAGCTGATCTCAAAAGGAGAGGGAAACAGGGCTTTTGACAGAGGAAGAGTAGCAAGATAAGCCCCAGAGCAGCCTCCATCCCCTGTAGAGCACATTCGGAAAGGCATGGGAACTCATCCACCGAACAGCCAAGCGCTCTTCAGGATGGGCTCACTTTTAACGGTTCTCTGCCAAAAGCAGCATTTTCCATGGTATTTTCAAGAGTAGTGTCTACCAACACCACTTAAGTCAAAGATGAAATCCATGCCACCATTCTGCAGATGCATTCAGAGTATTTTCTCCCATAAACAATTCAGGAGCACCCTGTGTGCTTTCATTAGCTTCTCTGTTATTGTTCAGTGAGCATTTTATAAATCACTCTCCTAGTTACTTTTATCACATACATGCCACCTTTTCCAGACAGCTGCCCCAGGAAACCAGGCACACTGAACTCTATCAGGAGAAAGCAAGATATCCTTATACAGGACAGCATTATATCCAGAGACAAAAGCGATGTTCAGTGATCAAACCAGTGAATGGCTAGCCACCACACAGAGCACAAATAGGGCTGGCAGAGCCACCAGGACGAATGACAATATATTAATGTCATATGCTCTATCTTTCTAGTGAGCTATACGTTCACTTCTATCACTGGCATTATCTTAATGTTTTACTACTGGATATTTGCATAGGTTGACTTTCAAATTCAAAAAGAGAGAGCCAAAGAAAGGGAGCCCTCTGTTTATAAGAGGTATTAAAAAAAACCAAACACACACACACACAAAAACCACAACAACAACAACATCAAAAACCACACCAAAAAAACCCCCAACCCACCCTCCCTCCATGTGACTCTTACTACCTTTGTTCCTGGTGGTAAACTGTCTCATTCCAAACTCACCTTGTTAGCCAGCATTTGCTGTTGAGCCTCAATTTGTTGCTGCTGGCGTGATGCCATTTCCTGAAGTTCAGCCAATGTCATATCCATCCTTGGAGCACTGACCTGTCAAAGAAAATCCAAAGCATGCTAAGCCTAGAATTTTTAGTTTGGCTGGTGTGCAGTTCAATAGAGCTACTGCAGAAAAGTATGTTAAAGGTCTTTAAAAAATAACAAGAAGTGAGTATCCAATAAAATAATTAGAAAAAAATGGCATATTTCCATGGTAAAAGAACAAATAGTTGTAAGCTCATACACGAGTAGCCCAATCTAGAAACACACAAGAGCTGACATCTCTTGAAACATTAATATTTTTAGCAAAACCTCAGTAGCATTTTAAAGAGGCGTTTCAGAGCCCTTTATAATTAAGCTCAGCGTGAATCAGCTTTGACTGACTGAGCCCAGAATGCTCAGCACACAGCAGGATGGATCTGTGGTCGTAGGTGTATTGTTGCAATTCAAAGCACTTCAACGTAAGTTGAAGTAAATGGAAAGTTTAAATATAGTGGGGGGAAAAAAACCCCACCACCCTCAAAGGTAGCACTATTATTACATTAGTTATCTGTTCACATGTTTTTTGAATCTAGATTCAATCTTATATCCAAAATTATATCTTCTGGAGCAATAATAAATGACAGTCAATTGATCCAATGCTGAAACACTAACTGGACTCAACTTAAAAACTGGAACCAAAGGATCTCTGACGCAAAACTGAACATGAAAATAATCTATGAGCTGAAGGAAAACAAGAGAACATTTTCTATGGAAGTAGAAAATAAAAAGTATGCTGAATTTGTATGCGTGATCTCAGAGCAGCAAACACAGATATGGCAGCCAATGGATCTCAGAGACGTCTTAAGAACTGAAATCAAAGGTGATAATTGTTAAAGGCTTTGTGTCTGTTTTAGAGCAGTCATTAGAAATCTCTCCAAAACAGTCTCTTAGTTTCCAGGGTAGGATTTGCACTAGTATCTCAAAGGAAGGGAAGCCTCCATTTTCACTATACTGGCCACTGCATCAAGCACTTACTCCATTCTCTATTCTTCGATCACCAGGCACTTTCACACCATTTCTTTTTAAGGCTGGATCTTGAGACCTTTGTCCAGTCCCTAGATAGAAATACAGAATAGTCAGAGATCGTAAGGTATTTTAGGATTTTTCTTATCCCTTCAGACACAGCATTCAATACAAAAGGAGAAACAGTACAATCATTTGGTTTAGCATCTGAACATCCATCCTTCCCGTGCTCTTACCACTAAGATAAACTTAACTGATGACACAAGATATTTTATTAAGAGTCTGCTGTTCAGTGTCAACATTTATTTTAAGATATAAGATTGATTGCTTAAAAACAGACAAACAAAAAAAGCTAAAACAACAGTAGGCTATTTCAACATTTCTCCCACAGTCAACACGCCCCTAGAAAATCTGTATTACAGATGAAGAGTCACAAAAATGTGTTCTGCAAATGACACAAGTATATCTGGTTAATTCACAGAGGCATTTGGGCCACAATGTCTTAAAACCAGCATCTAGATATTCTGGTGTGCCTTTGCCAGCTGTCTCACAGAGAATATGAATAACAATAGGTAAAGGTTAGTCACCTATCATGAAAGATGCGCAATTTAATCTACAGCTCATCATTTGCACATAAAGTTTTAAAGCGTAAATTTTTTTCCTTACTGGCAGTCACTGTGACAGTAAAGATGCTACTTAACTAGAATCCTACTTTAATGTTTCTGCCAAATTATATACAAATGGTGTTCAGATACCAAATACCAAGCTCACTCATTTCCCTCTAGGACATACATGTCCTACATGATGAAGCCAGACATCTATTAGCTTCTTGCCCACTGGATACCTATTTCAAGAGCATATACCTGCAAGACTAATGCAGAGCTCCTAACTATTCATTTGCTATTCCTCAAACATATTGCTTAGCAATGCTGTGGCCAATAAAACACCAATAACCCTTATACTATGAGCACCCTGGCCTTGAAAAATTACATCCTAAGCTGCATTATCCTTAGTAGACAGAGATGGCACAGCTTTAACTTTTCACGTGCTCATTCTATCATCATTACACATTTCAAACATCAAGATAGATTTAGCCATTTAAACATGTGCTGGGTACAATGCCACTTAACACAAATGCAGTATTCCCAATACCAAGGAAGATTACAAGGATGAAAACAGAAAAAGGGGAGGAAGAAGAATCTAGTAGACTGATTTAAAGGTAAAAGTTTTATGGATTCTACTGAAGAGATTAATATCAGATGCACAGAAAAACCTTGAAAAGCAAAGAGTAATTTTCGCTATAGGTCTCCCATTAGATTTATAATGCATCAATATTACGTTCTCAGAGAATGTGACTAGGCAGTTCATCTAATTCTATTCCTGAAGCTAATACAAATGTGTAGATTGTGGGAGAAACATCTTTTGCCAAGTATACTACGTTTATCACCCTGGTAAAGTATTATCCAGCTCAAACATCCTAAGCTTAAGTAATAAATTACATTACTGGATACAGTTTGGTTACTAGATTTAAAAGAAGATACCACGACAGATCTCTAGATATTTAGCCATGGCTAATATATTTAACACACGATGCCCTTGGACACTGTGGTAATGACCAGCTCTAGAAAACCTATGAAAGTTTCAATTTGGATTTAATAATCCTGGATCTGGCAAGAAAGGATGAAGTCTTTACTAAAATTAACATTTTTTCTGGTACTAGCATTCTCCATTCAAAATAAAATAACAAAAAGGGCTGCAACACCATACAGACTACCAACATCAACAAATAATATACACAAGCCATTTCCTTAACCTTGAGGAATGAAAGGAAACTTAGACAAATGAACCAGATGAGATCAACACCTACCTGCTTCCCGGCAGGGGGGGCGTTCATGCCGAAGAAAGAAACGAACCTCATTTCTCTGCATCCCAAAGCGCTGCAAAATATCCAGCATCCGTTCATTATCGGCTACGGGACGTTCTGAAAGGTAAAAAGACGGTTGACTATTACATCCCTACGTAGCTTAGGCACATATCAAAACAAACCAAAAGTATCTGTCCTTCATCTTTCACTTGAACACCTGTTATTACTCAGGTGCAGCGTGTGCACCTAGCCCTTGCCCTCACCTGAGGCTCTTCTGCCTTTCCCTCAGGAAGGCACCTTACCACTCCTCACTTCTGAAATTAAACCAACACCTCTGCAAAGCACATACAGCCCTTTAAAAGTTTGCCCTGAAGGGAGAAGCTGAGGGATCGTGCAGCCCAAGGGAACGCAAACAGGCAATTTAGAGCTTTTGGCTCTAGTCCCTTAGTTTTGCATTTGCAAATCACTCACTCACCGCTGCAGGAACCCTGCTGGTGTACCTTTTGCTCCACCGCTGTGGTACCTCAGACAAACTTATTTCTTAGTCATTCCCACCCCCTCCTCAAGGGCTCCTCTGCCCCAATTCCTACAGGGACTCATTTACTTTCTAATCCAACACGAATGAAGGGAGATGCAAAGATAAAACTCTCAGAGAAAAGGAATTCTTAGGGCTTCCTAAGGACTGCAATCAAATGCCAGGTTGCAGCGCTTGCATTCAAGGTCAGGCAGAAGCACTAAACACCCAGAAGAGGCTCCTAGGCAGTACCCAACGGGTCTGATCCTCAGCAAGCCACCACAGCTCCTGTCACTGCGAGTGTTCTCCTACAGCTCCTGTCAACCATAGATCCGACTCACTCTCTCGGACAGCAAATTTGATGAAGTTCAGATTACATGCGTTTCAAAAGCCACGCTTCTGATAAAGCTGGAAAAGCCAAACTGTTTGGGATTCATGGCTCAAAGGAAAGATGAGACGGTGAAACCAATTCCAGTAATACCTCCTTATTCTTTTCAGAAAGTTAAGATGAAGTTTCTTAAAAAGTTACATGCAAAAGGTCCACTGAATTTCTTTTCCTGCTCTTGTTACCAAGTTCAGGATTCAGTCACATCTCTAATGTTTCAGACTTACTCGTTGCCTTTTGATCTTACAAAAATCCATTGGGAGTCTGCATCTACTGCCTTCATTTACCAGTACTCCTCCCTTTCTATATTTACTGTTCTTCTGAATTTTACACACTTCACAGCTGGGCATTCACAGAGAGGATAGAATTTGAACTACTTATTGGCCTTTAAATCTTTATATAAAAGCAATTGCTTTTGTTATTCTAGAGATTTTACCACACATTTCTATGCCTATGTTAAAAGTGATGGCAAATATGTGGTCAGTATATTACAGCAGTCAACTTTATGTAGTCAGGATACTGTCATAGTATTCTGTGACATCGAAGACTCATGATCAGGTTAGATCCATTTGTGCTGGGTGCCAGACAAACAGAATATATTGCTCCTGGCCCGAGAAATAAGACAAGAAGACAAAGACTACAATTAAATACCGCCACTTCTGCACCAGTTTTGTTTTTCCTGACATTGCTTTTGCTGGATGTTTCCTTTCATTATTTAATGGGAGGAAAAGAAAAAAGAGGAAAGAAATCAGAGAGTAGTTCATTCATATTCAATTGAGAGTCTTTCAAAATCACTATCTTAATACAGAATAATAATTTCAAGGGAAAAATTTGTTGATGTTAACTATAAATGTTTTCAGTCTCATAAGAAGAGGAGCTACAAACATTTTCAGCATATGAAGAGCTCTTTTCAACATAAAAGTGTTCCTTTAAATGAAAATGCTGCAGCTGTGCTTAAGCAATCTAGGAAAGAAAATTTCTGGAGTCACTGTCAAAAGAGATTAGCTTTACAGAATAAGCAAGTAGGTCACTGTTACAGAAAAAGCAGTCTCTTGGCGGTTACTTGTCTAGACAGCTAAAAAAGCTCTTCATCTGCGAAACCTTAATTCAAGAAAAAAAGGCACAACTAAAAATCCAACAGTACCACTGTCAGATTTCCATCTTAAAGAACATACAGCAGGCTTATGAGACAGATTTCTAGCAGCTCAGCAATACTCAAACGGAAATTCTACAATCAAGGGAGATGCCCTTTACACAAGGATTCTGTCAATACCACTTGGTGACTTCAAAGGAAGGTCAAAGAGATTTTCAAATACCAAACAAAACTACATTTGGAAAGCTCAAAAAGAAAGGACAAATAATCAGGATTCACTTTTTTTAATTCCCTCTCTGTCCCATAAAGGGGGAGGGGAGGGCGGATCTTTATATGTGCACACACCATTTGACTGCTTTCCACAGTGGCCAAAGTAGTCAGTCGCCTGACAGAATTCTGGTAATAAGAAGAAAGTTTGCTGTGATACTCATCAGATTTCAAGCAAAACTGGGAGGACAGCGAGAGTAGTAAATTTGCCCCTTCAGAGAGCAGAGTGCCTCAAGCGCACTTGCAACAATCTTTCAAAGTACACTAAATAAGGTCTGACAACAGAAGCTAAAATTCCTGAGCAAGCATCAGAAAAAAGAGAGACAAGCGATCCAAGAGGGATCTCAGTAACCGAAGTCTGAGAAGTCAGTTTCCAACATAAATCTATTGTTTCTACCCCAGAAGGTTAGCTGCCCTACACCATGTTTGTTTTAAAATAAAGTTTAATTTGCTTAGTGTAAAATGCAAACAATATAGAAGTCGTGGTGTATCTCGGCAAAACAAGATAGCAAACTTTGCTGACATCTGAAATGAGATTAGGTAAAAGCTGAAGTATTTCTCTCCTTCAGCACCCCTCCCCCACCCCCCCAAAAAAACCCACACACAAAAAAAACCCCAAGATATACATGAAAACATAACTTGCAAATGGTTGCTACTGGATGATATACAGATGCTTAAGAAAAGACATTTTATCCAAAGCAATGTTCATGTCCTTCACCCAGTACTCAAGTCTTTTAACATTACATGATTTGAGACTACTGCATTTTTTGTTACCAAGTACAATTTGAAACTGTATACAGTTTTACACACACACCAGTGTTTGTATTAGAGGTAAATAACTAGTAAATATGACAAGGTCAGTGAAGGGAACAAGAATAACTTGGTTTCTCAAACAATTGTCAAGGTTCACTGTATAAATGGATGACACTTTTTGGTCTTATGACAATAGCTGCACAAGTAACATTTAGATATCTGTTCTCATGGTATCTTGCAACATCTTTGCAAAGAAGAAAAAACACTCTGCTTTGTTTTATGTTTCTGTACCCCAACTGACCACATATGTAAAACCCTCTTCCACAGGCTTAAAAGGACAGGGGACAGTCAAAAGCAGTTTCTGCATCCTCCCTCCCATCCACCACACACCTTCTTCAGAGCCCTTCACATCAGTTAACTCCTTACCACTTCTGGTAACAGTCCTTCCCTTCCAAACTCAATTAACACAATCAGGAACAACAAAGGTGCCATCAGAAAAAGGAAGTAAGTCTTCCTTTGCCACTGCAAGGGAAAATGGCTATAGGGTTGAAGAGATTATTCTGACTGGGTCACAGAACTACTGATACTACTTCAAAAACCCCACTCAGGCCACTGGGATCCCACTGTGGAGAGAAGAAGGAAGAGAAAACAACTCCCCCACACCCTTCAGAGACTCATTTGAATCAGAGAAGGGCTGCATACACTTGAGTCCTCTTCTTTTGCTTTTAACTCATTTTTGCATGTGTGTTTCTATAGACACATTATCGTACAGCAGGTCTGATGAAGAGATTAACAAAAACTGTCAGGCAGAAAACCCTCTGGGACAGGACCACGTCTGTCAGGTCTCTGTGTGCTACCTTATAAGCAGCAGTGACTGCCCAGTAATTCACAAAGAGCAAGGCTAACCTACCTGAGCCACACCACACTTCAGCCAGGTGGCACTCGCTCTCGCCAGGCTCCTTGCACAGCTCCACCACATCTCTGCAGGTTGTTTCGGGGGTGACTGGCACCTCGGTGAAGTGCTGCTCGTTGTTACTGAGGTACACTGTTAGAAACATCTGGAAAAGACAAAGGCAACAGCACACGGTTACTTTATAACGCAAAGCCAGACTGCACAGTGGAGTCACAGCCCTCTCATTAAATGCATTCTCTTCAACACAATTGTATCATTTGCTACTAACTACTGTGCATACAGGATTTTGAAACAAAACCAAAATTTATTTTTAAGGTACAAGCAAGTGAGACACTATGGAATCTCAACTAAATTCAGCTCAACTAAATCACATTGCTGGAGGATTGTTTGGTTTTAAACCTGGACCTACTGCTCCTTCCTTCTCTCTTAAGGCAATGTGTCGGAACTTCCCCCACCTTACTACACATATATACTGCACCCATTTGACACAGCACAAGAAACAGTCAGCTACAGTTCAGAAATATTCTTTAGAGTGAAAAACAATGGCAACTACATCTGTAAAAAAAAAAAAGCCCCGAGCTTACTACACAGGCAGTGAAGTGGAAACATAATTTGCATTTCCATAATGCATTTCATCGTAACTTCAACCTATACCAAGGTTTCTTAGAAACACATGTTGACTTGCTACACCCTTAGTCTCAGTCTGAATACAAGATGTGTCCTCCCCCCCACCCAACACCATTCACAGGAAAGCAATAATATTTTACTTGGTTTCCTCTTCACAGCTGCAGAAGGATCCTTGATCTTTGGTTATTACTCTGTATAAACACATCACATAGCTAGATGTTAGTCTTGCTCACGTCCTTCCTGCTACAACTAGAAACTGAGCACTTTAAATATTAGTTGCCTTATTTAATATTTGATAGAAAATATTGATGATTACTGCCTTTGAACACCACCTCACTGTACGTTATTAATATTAAACTGCTATCAAAGTTTAGCTGCTAGCTAAAAATTAATGTCAATTCTCTTTTGAGACCTCTTCTCAACTTCAGTATCAACTGGCTGGTAGTTGCGTGACTTCCAGCAACACAAAAATCAGTCAAGTATCTCCAGAAAGCAATTACTCCAGTAAGCATTTCAAGCAACAGAAACCTGATCAATAGGCTACACAATTCAGTATTTTTCATACAGCTGGAAAAGCTGTTTGTGCAGCAGAAGACACAAATCCCTGCCTGTCCTCGTTTTTGAAAGAGTAAAAGGGGTAAATATCCTTACAAACAACAGTTCAAAGGTCAAAAAAAAAAAAAAAAAAAAAAAGAGTCCTAATCAAACAAGGCAAGAGAGAGATATAAATATCTTTCTAAAATTTTTTAAAAAAAAAAAAAAAAAAAAAAAAAAAAGACCACAAGCATTACTTCTGTGATTTTGTGTGAATACTCTGGAAGGAGTACTTTTGATGCCACTGCAAAGTGAGATTTAGGCCCATCTTCACAGTTTTAGGAACCCCCTCTTGGGGACTCTCCTGGAATACAACCAGGCACACGCACATCCCTGATGTCTCCAAAGCCTTTCCAGGACTCTTCCAAGTGCCTAGATCCCCTCCACCCCTATCAGAGAAGCTGCCTTTATCCTTTTAAAGACTTCTGCGAAAGCACTCCACACTCAGCACGTCTTGTTATAGAGAGTATTTGTCCCACTTGTGGCACTATAAACACTTGCAATTAGTATTTCACGCCCTGGCACCACACCAGACTTCGCACCAAGGGCACGTAGAACTTCTGATCTCTGGTTTTGCCCAGCTCTCCAAGACAACTGTTTTTGACAGATTCCTAAAGACCTTCTAGAAATACACATAGAGCAGAAAAAGTCTGCTGAAAGAGAGCTCAAAAGTGCCCGTAATCCTTGGGAAAATGTTCAGATCCTTCAACCATTTCCTTCTCACATCATGGCAAAAAAAAAAACCCCAAGCAAACACCTGGAGCTTGTAAGGCGAGAAATTGAGAGAATGTGGAAAATGCAAAGGCAGCAACAAAATTCCAGTTACTGACCAACAGAAGCCAGTGAATCCCGTGGAGGGCGGGCAGGCAGATGGAGCGGGACATGCGGCACTTGAAGATTATAGCTTGAATCAAGGCTGCTGCTCACTCCACAGTTTTGCTCCGGGAGGGAGCATCCTGCCCACTGGCCGGGCTCACAGCTGCTCGCCCACGGGTGGCAGGGAATTTGTTGTAACACTGCTCCCTCTCCAGTATGCCTTGTGTGGGCCAGAGCTGCGTGGGAGGCAGTCAGGCAGGATCACCTTACCACATACATCTATTATATAGCAAAGACTGTGATGCTGTTTACAGCCTAGCGCGCTGAAGCACTGACCTAAATTAAGAGACAAAGCTTTCCAAGCAGGAGCTCTGATACTCGGCTTTAATCTTTCATCACTGAACATGCTATCTTTTAGATGCAGTGTTTCTAGAGGAGGCTCACAGCAAGGGACGCCACGTGCAACCAAGAACACCACTCAATCACAAAAATTGGGACAGAAAAGAATAAAATAAAGACGCTCCCAAATACCTTTCAAGCAGGGTTATGTAGGTACGTAAAACACATCACACTTCACATTTTGTGCTGTACAGCCTTGTATCCACAACAACACTGAATCTCGCAGACTGTGTATCTGCAGTAACATTTGTCAGTTTTAAAAGATGAGCTCACAGATGGGAATTAAGAGAAAATTATAAAAAACATGGCATGATACACAAAGCAGACCTAATTTGACCCTAGCAGGGCTGTTCTCTCTTCAGTGTGCCTGTTTATATCTAGTTGTTAATCCTGAGGATTTACCAACACAGACAACGACACAGGAAGGATCACGAGTTGCCATTTGTATCCACAACGCTCAGGATAATTACTAATACATTAAGCCAAGAGTGCTCAAACCTGGTGCGTGGGGGCCATTTCTGAGGCTTGGTAGTGCGTGCATTATCTCTAGCCCATGTAGTCTAGGAACTGGGGGTGGGGAGAAGCAGTGATTGCTGTGCAGCAGCAAAAAACAAAGGAAACCCAAACACTCTCATAACAACTAGTTCAGAAGTTTGAATCCTGTAGATTGCACCAAGCTAGAGCATAAAGCAGTCTTTTGCTCCTCCCTGAAACCAAAGATGTTAAGACAATTATACATAGGCATCCAGGAATTAAGACAGAAGGAAACAAGAAAAAAAACATGCAAAAAATTCCATTTCAAGGTAGGCATAAGTGAAAGACTTGAGGGAAAAAAAAAACACAAAACAAAACAGGAAGACAAATCTCAGTCAGACCTCACATTTCTTTTAAAAACAGCATCCAGGCAAATACCGAAATATCTGACAATTCCACGCAGCCTTGGATCAGGGTTTTTTCCTCTCTTAGACTTTTAGAGCTTTTAGAGTTTTAAGAATACCCAGCATACAGGCTGAGAACTTTTGAACAGGAGTCAGGTTCCTAACTAAAGATTTCCCCCTCATTCCTAAAGATGTACTCCATTTATAGGTACTGAAAAGCTTTAAAATGTAAAAGCATTCCAGTCCTGTGGCACACCTGCAAGAAAGCAGGGATGTGTTGTGTACCTACTGAAGCAGTCCCTTTTAAAACCACATCACAGATTTCAGCTGACTCTGCTACAGCTTAGAAAATAGAAGTTTGCAGCTATGGAGCCACCAAATGAGGCAGTTCGATCGGATGCACCAAGGGCAAAGGGATAACCAAGGACACATGACCTAAGGCAAGAGACAGTTTTTGCAAGAAATTACTCTGACGTACAACTTAAAACAACTGAATGGCAAAACAGAGCGAGTACCAAACATAAGGAAGGACTTTAAGCCCCAAAAAAGCATGCTGCTTGAGACATGGATCTAAGAAAATCCAAACTGGTTATGAGTTACAATTTTGAGTCCTCTCAGCATGAAATATATAATTTTGTTCCAACCCATATTACTTATACATCACCTCCAACTACAGACACTAAGTCTGGACTGTAACACACCCAGGAACAGGAAGAGAATGTATTAAGAAAAGCAACCAAAAAGGAGAGGAGAGAAGACGGCATCAATTAAAGTAACTCACACCCCACTTTATAATCCTCCATCTCTCTTCTGCACATCAGTCCCAAATAGCCTTTCAGTCGCCTGCAAATGTGACCCATTTGTTAAGCTCACCAACAGGATTGTTTCATACAATTGCACTGATATTAAATACAACATAACAGGTCTCAACATCTGCAAATAAGTTTTCAACTGAAAGCAAAATATTTGAGAATGGCTAGCTCTACAAAAGTGCTAGGCTAGGACCACACCACATTATGCCTCCTCCTCTGTCATATTAAAAAAAAAAAAAAAAAAACAAACCACACCACACCAGCTTCCAAACCTGTTTGGAATACAAACCTGAGCAAACACATGCCTTATAATTTACATCTATCCAACGAGATATCATTTCATATCAAAGACCTCATTATCAATCTTCTCCTTACATCAGAAGACCTCAATTATTGATTAAAATGGGGAAGAAACAGAAATGCAATTTACTTTTCAGCTTTGATGGTATTTCTGTAAGGATCAGACTTCTCTTACTCCTTACCTATAAAATCGGTAACACAAATCTTAGGTATGAAATGGCTCTAAAACTGGACGTTTTCTCATTAATGTACTAATAATACTCAATTATTCAGGATTCAGGTAACCAAGGAAAAACTCCATTATTGTGCATGATGCAGATTAAAAGATAAGGACTTTGTTAATTCCTGAAACTACTTGAATTTAAAGGATGAACATGCTTGCTCCCTCTCCCTCCACAGTTTCTAGTGAAAGATCTAATTCAGACCATAAAATTTTAACAACCAACAATCTGCCAGGGCAAAACTCACTCCCTTATAAAATATTATAATCAAGTAGGGAATTTATTAAAAATACTAACTTAACCCTGGTTTTCACTATTTGCTGAATTCCTTACTTTATAGAGTCATTTTCTGCACAGCATGCAATATACAATATAAACTGTGGTATGTATTCACATGGTATTTTCCATCTTCAAAGCATTTTACGACCAGGAAGTCATGACACAAGCAAGCCGTTTCCTACTTTACAGGCAGGGAAACTGAGGCATACAGCAAGGCAATGACAGAAACAAGAACATTAGTTGGTAGCCAAACAAGCAGGCTCCCTCTGGAAATCATGATTCATTGCATTACCTTACACAGAGCTGATAATATAATTCTGTACCACATACCACACTCTCCGCATTTTAGACTGAAACCTCATACCCTTGAACAGTAGTGTTGGGGGGGTTTATATTTCCATAACGCAGCTAAGTAATGGTCTTAGCTTGTATAACTGATTTTCTTCGCTCTCACTTTTAAGGAGGCATTCAAAGTCACTCTTAAGGTTGACAACTTAATGCTTTGCTGCAATATGCCCTCCATTGTTACCGAGTTATAGGTATTATATTACACTGCAAATGTTTCAACAGAGACAACATACCTTCCTACAACATGGAGAGCTGATGTGCTGTATAAACAAGCCTCCAAAAAGGAGCTCATAGCACACCCTTCAATGACTTTTATAGACGGTGTGGTCACACAGCAGCAACATACATCAATACAGAAAATATTTCACAAGTATGTGAAATAGCTTTTTTTAAAACACTGTGTGGGATGGAAAATAATTCCAATGATATAATTCAAATCCTGAACTAAAATATATTTTTAGAAGTTAATTTTAGTAAGCTGAAAAACTAGCAACATAAAATTGTTAGAATCAGTAGATTAAACATCAAATGTCAAGTACAGATGACAGAAATGAGAAATAACTGCTTCCACCCACAGACCTGATACCCACAGTCTTAACCACAAATGAGTCTTTCCTGATAAATATAAAATCCCTCCAAACAGAGTTTTAAATTGAAGCCTTGCATCTTACCTAGTGTGAACACTGACGCTTCATCTTCCCAGATAGCTGTGAAAAAAATCAGCAGCTAAAATTGATATTTTTGCTGACTTGATGCAACTTTCTAAACAACAGAAAACAGCCTGCACAATAGCACATTCCCCTGTTCTGATAAGCAGCATTGTGAGCTGGTGTATTGTTACAGCTCTCCATTTAATCCAAACTATATCTCAGTAATAAAGTAACTCAGTGATTCTTTCACGTCAAGTTCCTCAGAACCCTAAAACAGTCCTTCAGCAGGCAACATGCTCTCTTATCATACCTGAAGATTAAGGTAAGCAAAGATTAGAACAGACTTACTAGAAGACAGGCACACAGGATGATTACTATCCCTGATCCTTTTCATACTCAGCTGTTCCGTAAAGCTAGGTTCAACACAAACGCAGCGTAAAGTTCAATATTTGCCTATAGCCACACCCAAATGCACAGAGTTAGGTTCTTGCCGTCTCACCCACCGTACACACTACTCCATTTATATTGTACTGGCTTTTGGCCATAAATATGAGAAAGGAAGTTATGATGAAAGGTAGGTGGAGTACAGTAGGAAGCACTGTGGGATTGTTCAGATTATTCCCAGTCTATATAAAGAACAGCCCTTTTCCCTTTCAATTGTATCACAGGGGAAAACAAGACTCAGCCTTTACTCTCACAGGCACGGTAGTTTCTGTAGTTTCTGTTTGTGTAGATTATTTAAAGGCAAGTTGTTTATTATATATTAGTATTTTACCTTTGGTAAAAATGTCAGTTTTTTCCGTGACTTAAAACACAACAAACATCCATGTGCACTTCGAGGGGATGGCGGAAAAACACTTAGAAACAGCAAAGAGGAAGCTTTCCCCTCCCCTTCCATTTTTCTTCCCTCTTATCCTTAAGTTAGAGAGAACAGAACAAGTCATCTGCTTTTGGCATACACTAGTTAAACTGGGCAAACGCTATAGCACTAACACCACATTACATCTCACTATCAGGCATGCATCTGAATCATCCTTAGGGGAATCTTAAGAGCTGCAAGGAAGGCAGTCTGAGCTCCAGCCAAGTGTTGTTACCATCTGGAACAACGGACATAGGTTCGCAACCCTCCTGCTTCGTGGACCGCAACCTCAAAGACAGAACTCCATGATTCAGCTCAGACTTACAAATGAGGAAGACGGCATTACAATCTAGCTGTCAAACTTCACAGAAAATCATAATCATCTTAGTTCAGCTATTTTGATCATGTGAAATCTGTCAGGCACAGCTCAGGACTGGTAAATACAGGATTCCTAACCTACATCCCACCTCTTTACTCAGTAGAGTATTATGCACAAGGTCATTAAGCAGAGAGCTTTCCAAACAAAGCCTTTTACTTTGAACCCAAGTTACATTTTCCAATTTGACTTTTTTTCTTCAGTCATTCTCATATACGACAAGAGAGCAAAAGTTCTCCCATAAGCCAGACATCAGAAAGGGCTATGCAAATGAAGCTCACTATTTTGGATGAACACTAAGCACAGGAGCAACACACTCCACGTTCCTTAGTTGAGCTACCACTTATCACTGAAGGCAAGAATGTCTCAAATCAAGTGTGGCTTTTAAAGCCACTTGTACTTCAGCACCAAAGGCATTTATTGCAACATCAGCATTAAGCAGAACAAAATGTTCTAAAATATATGGGCCAGTTTGTTTGTTTTTTAAGATAAATAAACTAAATTGGTTTCAGTAACATAGGTAGGAAACCGCAGCCTTCTACTGAGCACCCACATTTGCCAACACATCATGTACAGCTCATTCTGCTCAGACCTGAATCCACACTCAGATTTGCACCAGTTAAACAACTGCTGGAATTCAGGGTAAACAAAACCTGAATACATTCTTCTTATTGTACCACAGGGCAGCACCTTCACAAATCTCTTCCCATGTCCATCTGTGACGTTCCTCTCCTCCACACATTCCTCCACCCAGTAACTCCTTCCCTTTCTCCCCAGATCCTTCCTTGTGGCTCCTTAGAGCCATCACTTTCGCACTCTTGGACACTTCACCGAAACGTGTTGACTGACAGAAAAACAAGCCTACACACAGTGTTTGGACTCGTACTGTTGGTGTCCTACTTGGAGGTTGCTCCTCCTCCTCCTGGAGTCAGAGAAGGAGAACTGTGTCCTCGGAGGCTTGCCCCTTCAGGCAGACTCTACCTCATCTTCTGCATTCAGCACTGAGTTACGAATACTTCGTACACAAGGAGAAAGCAATTAATATTATTCTCAGGCAGATAAAAAAAATGATACCATATAATTCTTACAATAAGTACTATGGTCTAGAAAAGGATAACAGTAACTCATACAACATAACCACAGGGGTTTGCAGTTGCTCCTCCTCCCAGTCTTCAGTATCACAACACACACTGCACCTAACGAGAGCCTACAGCCAAGGCAACATCCAAGCATAATGAGTGGGGTTACGAACTCAAGCTTAAGCCTGAATCACCTCAATTTTCTGTACTTGCGTCAAACCCAGAGGCAGTCTTTGTACTAAAAAAAAAAAATAAATAACTAAATAAAGGAAAATAAAAAAGAAACTAAGCTGCTCTTGCTGCTGTAGAGCTTTGCATGCCCCCCGATTGGGAATAAGTGTTACTGTTCTCTTAGCCTCCTAGACAGCTAGAGGCCAATAAAAAGCCATACCAAGTGCTGCCTGTTGAGAATTAAATCTCTCAAAATAGTCCTTTCAGATGCATGTATATTCTTACAATGAAAATAAAGCCTAGAATTTTTCCTGGTAATCAAAAAAGATTTTGTACAAGCCAAGACCCTTCACAGAGAAAAGCAAAGCTACACCTGCATCAGAGATGAAAGCGTATTTAACACAACCTACACCTAAACAAAGCAGGCTATCACAGTAACCTGGCACCTATACCACCCACAACACACCGCCCACTGCCCAGGACACCAACTCTTTACTGGGTTTAAAAATATTCATTTTCTGCTTTTCCAGACAACATATAATAATAACACCAAGAAAAAGACGATCAACATTCACACCAGCAATCACTCAACCTCAACCCACCAAAACATGCAAGACAAATCCACATTTATCATGCAACAAGTGCCCGACCCACACATCAAGCAAATTTATTACCTTCTCTTTACTGGCAACAGGGGTCAGGAAAAAAAAAAAAAAAAGGCAGTGCAGAACACCGGTTTACTCCAATCCCAGCAGCTTCATGGAGCTCAGTGCCAAATGCTTTTGAAAATACTACTCCCTACATCACATTAGCCACTCCTCCAGGAAGACAGCTGCGAAAATCCGACTCCTACCTCCATGAAACCCATCGCTGACAAACCAAAACACTCATGACATCCACAGGTAGTCAGAGGACACACCACTTCTGGCACCTGAAACAGTGACACATGTTTAACCACAGGGGTAATTCCGGTGTGAGGAAAGTCTTAGGATGTACTGTTTGTGCTGTTTGGTGACACAAGCCGACCAGTCCAGTATCCTAAAGCACATTACTACAATGTGAAATTCAAGAGCACTTCAGTGCACTGCAGGTTGATGTCTCCTTTTTCATGCAACCCCTGAACATGCTGTTAGGTCATCGACCTTCAAGACAAGCAAAAAAAGAAACAAACCCAAAACAGGACTTTCAGACCACACAGCACAACAGTCTGCATGTTTTATTGCTTTCAAGGCCAGCTCCAGCCTCCTATATGCTTGCCTCCAGGAAGCAGAGGCTTCCTGCTATATGAGCTTCTCAATCTCACCAGCATAAATACGTTTGTGTTAGTCCAGCTTAATCCTTGCAGTGACTGAGAATACCGAAAGATGGTGGAGAAGCTCCCCTCTATTCCCGTCGCTCAAGACAACATGGAAGTTAAGGAAAGCATAAGGTATCATCTGACTGCTAGAGCTTAGCTGACCTAAATAACAGAGGCAAGCCATGCTCTCAAATTCCCCCCATTATGTCTGATTACGTAGCCACACAGCAAATCACTTCCACCATATAAGCCTTTTTGTTGGTTTTTTGCCTCTAGCATAGGTAGCATTTCCTCCCAGCCGTCACCCAACTCCTTGTTAAATTCAAGGGGAAGCTACAAAAGACACGTGGCTTTGGGTGGGGCTGGAAACCAAAGGAAGAAGACCATCCATTTGAGCAGCATCCTACTATTAAATTAATTAGGCGTAACGTCACACCATACCTTGCAAAAGGGTAGCCCTTTCCCATTCACCACCAGTTCCGGGTGGGAACACACTCCTGTTGCAATGGAAGTATACCTTGAAGAAGGATCTTTGCTTGTCAAACTCTGATGAGTGCCAGTGCACCGAGAGTGATCAACCCATGCACAGCAATGCAGGCAACCAACACAGCCACCAGCAACACCAAAGACAATTGGCACAGAATGCCGATGCTTGGTGATCATATCTGTTTGACAACAGCGGAAGTTATTATTCAAAGCCATAAAGAAGGGCTTTTGTCCCACCACTTCTGGGCTGCAAACATGCAGGAAGTCATTAGTAACTGTGCAGATACTGAAGAATATTACTCTATAGCAGCGCGTGTTCAACTGGCACAGAAGACACATTGAGCTTTTACACCAGAACAGATGGATCTTTTTTCATTTTGCTGGTTAAAAGTGACAAGTGGGGCTACTCCAGCACTGGAAACGATGGATTGTCAGATGGCCTTAGTCAACCACATTCTAATGGGATACGTACAACTTACCCACTACGGCAGAACTGGGAAGGTGAAATCTTGCCCCGCCAGTCAGCCCAGCACCTCACTTGATCTAACCTTTGCTCCTGCAATGTGGAGCTCTACGTGCTTTAACTTTCATCAGAAAACATTCAGCTCCTAGAACAGAAGCTGCAGAAGGGTGGCAGATTGTACGGTTGATCACTGTCTGACAGGTTTTAGTTAAGTGCTGCACACTGCCCAGGACTCTTTCTAGGCAATAACACGCAAACACACCAGCTGAGACGTGAAGGACGGGCGGGAGAGCAGTTCATCAGAGGCAGGCAGCAGCGTTGCTGGGTGGCTCTGCATGTTGTTACCAGCAAAGTCATGACAGTGATCTTCACAGATTACATTGTGTGAAATAGTGGTCACTGAGGGGATGTCACAGCTATTTTAAAATAATTAAACAAAGGAAAGTTTAATCAAATCAACATTTATATTATGCTGGGCTCTTCAACAGACTTTTTGTCCCAAGAACTCCAGAAATCGTCCCTCTCAGCCTATGGGGCCACCCATTCTGCTTCTTTGGAGGTAGAAAACTTTTTCTCTAACCCAACCCCACTAACAGCTACTTGCAAGAGAAGCATGGTTCTGTGCAACACTGGGAAACCACCCTGCAGAAAGGCCTCAGGGGCAAGACCTGTGTACAATAGCATCGGAATAACGACTCAGAGACAAGAAGCATGTAGTGCCATTTCCACAGCTTCCCCACACAAACCCTTACTTGCAGAAAAACTTGTTCTCAGAAGACTGAAAGGCACAGCGTGGCTACCACCGATGAAGTGGCTATGGGGCAGCACAATAAGCAGTCAACGCTTTTCAGAAACTTGGCTCATACATGCCAAAAATGACAAAGTGACTCTGTCACGGGTCATTTCACAAGAGAGTTTCATGGCATTCTCCAAGGAGGTCTGGAGTATTTTTGCCTGGCCCCTACGCACCCTACCTTTCACAACTCAGCAACACCTACTTCCCTCTTTTGCAGACAGAAATCAGTCACACTGCCTGCTATGTCAGCTTTTCCTGAACACTTCTTTATGTTGACACACACACAGAGTCTTACTACAGTTGAGATCAGAGAATCTCAAACAAATTCTGGGAAACCCATCCTTCAGAGGGTCTTCCCAGCCCTGGGATGCCTAAAGATGGCAAGAATGGGTTTCACTTTCCTTGAGAAGTCAAGGCAGGAGCCATCAATCACTGCTCTGCATGGCCCAGATGCTGATTCAGGTGAGGTTCTGCATTCAAGACAGCATACACTTACGTAAGATGGAGGACTAGGTGAAAAAAGGTGCTTGCACACACTTCTTTAAAAAAAAAAAAAAAAAAAACAAGGCAGAACAGACAAGCCACCACTCTCAAGCAGCAAGAAAATTACCACCAAGTAATAATCGTACACAGGCATGACAGAAGCAGATGAATAAAAGCCCCAGCCACAGGGACTAAAATCCTTCCTGTGCATTTCTGTGTGATTTGCTAAGCTAATTTACACAACTTCAACTTTTTCCAGCAAAACTAAGCAGGGGATGGAGGGTGTTTAGACCCTGCGGTGTCTTGCAGAAGAGACTTGTGGCTACTGAAACCCAAGAAGGGGGCAGTCACATGCAGAAGGCCAGACCTCTACACCCTGAGAATGCAAGAGGGATACTCTATGTCAGTGCCTATGTCGAGTCTTCCAGCTCCTTATTCCCACACTGCACGGCTGTGACGCATTCGCAGACCGGCAGGCTGATGCTCCACCGGAATACCAGAGCACACTGGTGGTTCGGTGCAGCATAGGGCTCGAATGGGGCAACAATAACAGCATTAAAAAAGAACCCACTGAAAAAGATCTAAGAAAATACAATCTTCTTCTTTCAAAGGCCAGAAGGAAACCTAAGGTAAGAAAAATACACAACTCCAGAGACTCTTCCCTTAACTTTCAATTTAAAGAAACAATGGGATTTAGCACTCTATTACAATAGAGAAAACTAGTAATGTAAGCTTAGATCTAAATTACTTCTTAAGCAGTTAAGCCTCACAAAATAATAGTATCAAAAGACAAGGGAAAACTCTTAACTTATTCAACAAAAACAAATCAAAACCCACCTGCTGCCTTAAACAGTGAAAAGGGAATATTCACTCTACACCCCCTCTTTTGGGGACTGTTCTCAAGCATGGACAGAACAAAGGTTCCCTCCCCATTCACGATTAACCCTACAGAAGTAGGGGCGCAGGCGATGTAATTACTTCAAGCCAGATCATTTAATACTTACTTTGAATATGACAGATTTGTATTCCAGCTGCACCACAATGTACCAGTTGGTTCGACTCTACATGTCTCCCAAATCCCAGGCTGAACTCACTGCACGACCTTTAATAAGTGGCTTAACCTCCCTGCAGCTCCCACTCACTTTATTAAATGCTCTGTTTCACAGCAGTTAGTATTTAAAGACCAGATATTTGCTATTGAGTAACTCAAAATAATAACATCAGAAGCTTTCAAGTCAGCAATGGGAACGTTTCCATGTTTTTACTTGAGTTTGAGTACTATAACTATAGCCCAGATACAGCGCAGATAAAAGTTTTTCTGAATCAACTTCAGAATCAAGAGAACCATGTAGAACAAGGGATAACTGCAGTAAAGGTTTGATTTTAACATGCATATGCTTTACTTTGCAAAAGGATGAAATATCGACATAAGAGGATTTAAGAAAAAAAAAATCACGGAAAAGGCAAGAAATGTTTCCCTAATCCTCCTTCTTAAAGTAGATGCCAGTAAAGGTTAGGGCACTGCACACAGACATCTATCAAAGGATCATATCACGTTAAGACCTGGAAGCATCACTGTAGCATAGAAGAAGTTGGTACAGAAATTACGTTACCATCTCAGTAATAAAATTCTCGTTATTAATGCCACAGCAACAAAAAACCAAAGGGCTCATCCTTCAGACACAGCTGGGTTCAACATCCAAGTAATGCCATCACTGTGGCGAAACAACTGGCGATGAGGCATGCTTGACTAACTCTAAACACCAGCAGCAAGAGCCAGAATATTAATGATTAACAAAAAGTAAACGGCAAAAGCAAGCAGAAGACTTGTCCAGTATCATGACAGAGTTGTGATTGCTGTTCTGTCCCCGATTCATTCACCGTTCCCTCTCCATGAACATTTATACCAAACTACAGCAATAGTTATCTAACACTTTTAAACGATATTTCAGGTCTTTCATGTTCCCCAGAAAAGCCTGAAAACAGTTAAGCAACAGTAAGATAATTAAGCATACTTCACAAGATGTCCAGGATTTCTAGTGACCTTTATACACAGTATTGTCCAACTGTTTGAGAACTGAAGATCAAAAAGACTTGGCCTGACTCACAAGTGACTAAGCTGAGAGAAACCAGGCCTAAAGATAATAAAACCGAGAGCAAAGAGGAGTTTTATCTGCTCGTTACCTCGTGAATAGGAGCACCTTCCAGTTTCCAGAGCATTAAATAAGTTTTTTTTAAGTCAAAAGCCTAGAGATTAGAAGAATCTGAGGGCTCCTTTGTTATCAGCAGGCTCATGCAGAAAGCAGGGAGAAGTCCTCCTCCAGCTGTGCCACCAAGCCACGGGAGGCAGCGCTGGAGTCAGTCTCCTCGGGGTTATCTGGCTCCCTCTTCACAGAGGCGGCACAGCACAACTCTGCCCGTAATTAAACAAGCTCAGTAACACGCACAGCAGGAGAGAAAGGAGAGTCCCCGAGGCAGCCTGCTAACAAGGACAGTGGGTAGACAAACGGAGCATTTTCAAGACGGTTTCTTAATCAACAATTTGAGAGGAATGCTAGGCACATTGCCATTGCCATTCTGCTAGTTTGTTCTGCTGAAATAACCTTTATACCTGCCTCTTTCAAAGTCCAACTGACTTGCATGTAAATTAATCCCACAAAGCAAACCTGCTCACTAACAAAGCAGACATCCCATCTGGCAACACTAGGAACTAAGAAGAGAAAAAAAAAAAAAAAAAAAAAAAAGAGAAATCCTGTGAATTATCCACCCACCCCAAACTTCATGACTGCATACTAGCCCTTGAAACAGTAAATGTGAGAGCCCCACGAGGCACTCACACCCTGAACTGTTGGAACAGATCAGAAGCAGCATAATTAGCTATTCCCATGGCCTCCGCAGCTTGATCTGGTATGAATTTGTAATATTGCCCTGCCCCCATTTCTGATAAAAGCCACACAAAGAAACAAAGGTATTTAACATACTGCAGAGTAATATAACACAAATTGCAGGTAGACAGCTAAGGTATTTAAAAAGTAATCTGAGAAATTAAATGCACTTAAAACTATTCCTGGAATAATTATTTGCAAGACAGAAGAAAAGAAAAAAATAAGAGATCTTGTTTCAACAACATGAAAGAGAAAACAAAAAGGAGTACTCTAGGAACTTCCTATTGTGCACAATAACAGGTCACAGTCTGTAAGACGTGCAGGAGAAGTTTAGAGGTAAGAAAGCTCAGCAAAACAGTCACCTAAGCTTTCTTCAGCATTCTAGACAAAATACTTGAAACACTGAATACCAATGTTTGAATACAACACAATATTAAAACTTTTATGTTATCAATATTAAAACTTGTATGTTACTAACATTAAATGGAAATTCAGTTAAAAGAACACAAAACAGATACTAAACACTTCAATCAGATGAAGATACGGGCATGTGCTTGGAAGAGCTCACAGTCTGAAGTTCCATTCATACACCGAAATCCATGCAGACAGACAAGAAAAAGTCTTAATGACTGATAAACCTGATCAGTGCTCAAATAATTAAAAAACTACAGGAAACGGGGCTGAGATCCTACAGATCACTTCCTGGTATCATAACAAGTTGTTAAACTCCACTAGGGGTTAGTTCATAAACTTACAGCTGCTCATCTTACAATGTGCAAGAGATTCATTTCTGTTAAAATTTCTTTAGGTAAGCTGCAAGAAAACTGTTTCCTAAGAAAACTGCCCACAATGGGCTACTACTACACTCTTCCAGTAATTCAGAATCCATATGGCAATTCCAATTAACTGCCTAATGGAACAAGAAAAACAAGTTCAAATGTAGGGGTTTCTTAAAGGTTAAAAATACATTAAAAAAAAAAATAAACACATCCACAAAGTAGTGAGCATTCTGCAATGAAAATATGTACTTTAAGCCCTGTGCTTGCTGGATGTAACAGCTCAGAGAAGACCACTTGGAAAAAGGCGTTGAACAGACTTCAGAAGGAAAGCACAAGTCCTTATGGTATCAAAGTTGCAGCATTACACTTAAACAAGGTGTAGTTTAACCTGATTAGGAAAGAACACATGGTTATCAGGAAACTTCAGTTTCAGAAATTTAAGTCATTTTTGATGATTGACAGCAAGACTAATTTAGGAATTTAAGCACTCTCTAGTTTGTCAAGCTAGTCCCTAACCCTAACAATGTATCTGCATGTCTGGATCCATCCTGATTTCAAGGTGGCTCCCAATAACTACTGCACACAAGACAAATTGCAGAATGGACCCTTATCTAGATCAAGGGGTTTCGATCCACAAACTTCTCTGGGCATTAAAGGGTAGCTCAATCTGCGTCACCTCCTACCATCTGCGAAAAACCATTTAACCAGTATGTGCAATGACGCAAATTATTTCTCAATACATGCTCATATTTAGGGTAATAATGTAAAATAAGAGAGACCAATTATTCTGCAGAAAAATATGCTATTTTAGAAAGTGTTTCCAGCTCCTTTTCACTACTTAACAGTACCAGTCACACTCCCACAAGCCTTCACAGATGAAAGGTGAGACAACTTCACACAGCTTGCCAGCATTAACCCTGTTATTACCTTCATCAGTAGAGCTACACACAAATTACTTCATATTACACCCTTACGCAGACTTTTAATCATATTGTCCTGACATATGGTTACAGCAGCAGTTTAGCTCCTATCTGTCATCACAAGGAAAACATTCCCATTTCAGGGTAGTCTCCCAAGAGCACGAGTAGTTATGCTGCCATAGCAGTTTCTAAGCTTTTCAGTGTCAGCTGCTCAGAGGTGATTTCCTGGCTGGGGTCACGGGTGCTGTATTCCCCACTTGGGGCCACGAGCCCTCCCGTGTTGTTCAATCCCTTGCCCACGCTGGTTTCTGGAGCACAGGAGAGATGGACCTGGAGTAGAGAGTTAAAATCTTATACAGACAATTTTATTTGGAGGGTGGGGGAAGAGAAAGAGTAAGAGGTGTTAAGCAAGAAACAAAACACTTTGCAGATGGTTTAGGGCCAGCCTACTAATCATCCAAACAAGGCACATAAAGATACTCAAGTCCAGGAAGACCTCACTAGTGCATAAATAAAAGAGCACTGGGATGTCCTGCTCCCTCCAGATTTCCTTCAAACTGGCCTCCTCTTCCCAACCCAAAATCTTTCAATCTCTTTATAAAATGGGAAATGAGATTTTTTTTTTTAATTAACTGAAGGACAACGAGGGAAATCCATAGAAATACTTACAAAAAAAGATAAATAGTAAGAATTACTTTTGGCACTGCATTTTCCACACTTCCATATCCACATTCACGCAAGTATATTTACTACAATGTTTTCAAAGTGGCAAGTGGCTGTTTATGTGCCCTACAGCAATGGACCAGAGCACTTCATAAACACCCTTTTGCATTATTGGAAATCTTACCCCTCTGAAGACTATACAAAAACTCATAGGGTTTTTGTTTGTTTTTTCAAAGGTGAATTGAAGTTCTATTACTCATAATACTTATATTTTTAAATACATTTAGCCACATTCAACCTTCATAAATATTTCATTATTCACAGTAAACAATGTGAAAAGGCTGTATCCATCCCTTTATTTATGGGTTAAAAACCAGAATCACTGAGTTGAGTCATCAGCCCAAGCAAAGTCTGAGCCACCAGGGCAATGCATGCTCCAGAACCTGTCACCTGCAAACACTGATGGGATAAGACAGCAATAGCATCTCTTGGCGATTTCGCTGTTATAAGAGGGTGCTTACCTAGCTCATTTTTGACGTGGGTTGAATTAACACCTTATTATATTTACTGCTTGTTTTTCCATGTTTTCATAGGCAGACAATACCACAGTTGCACAACACATTGGCTATTTAATCTGTAGTTTGGCTCATATTGTGTCTGTTCCTCCCTCATTAGTTACAGCAATAGTCACCCAGCCTTCTCTAGTGTTCTGCGAGATCAAATTATTGCTCATTATTTCCTCCTAATTGCAGAGGAAGAACCTCGGATCAACAGCAAAACAAGCACCCCTGAAAACACCCATATCCTTCCAGCACAGATCCCCAGTTTCACCTCCCAATACAGCTCCTTCCTCTCTTGCTTCAGTCACCTCCTGGAACAGTTAAACTGGAAATTATTTTTGATAGAAGAGTGCTGTTGAAAGAACTACCTGTGTGTGCAAAGCTACAGCAAGGCAGGCTGTATCGCCCGGGGGGGATGGCAGAGAACATTTTAAAGCACTCTCAGCTGGGACTAAGCAGTTATTAAACTTGCTGGGCTTTTCTGTACATATTCCAGTCTCTCGGAACAACAGATTATGGATTTCACGGGGCATCCCTGCCGGTAAAACCAGGTATTTAGAGGCAGGCATACTTTTTAATGAAATTATTTTATGTCATCGCCTTTGTGTATGTTGTCCTGAAAACTAAGCAAAGCTGCTGTGCTACGCATTCATCCAACTTCAGCTGACCCAAAAATGGTGTAGTTTTAAAATGCATGTTAAAACTCCGATAGGAGGTGGTCCTCCTGTCCCTTTGGAAAGTGTTAAAACAGAGACACCCCCCAATGCAGGACAGCGGTGAACAACTCCTGAAACTCTCCCAAGCCGCGGTCGGGAACACCGACCCCCGAGAGCTCCTGATCCCTTTGAACCACAAACAACATGGACACCATCTTCCTCCGGGAGCCGGGCGCTCGGAAACACAACCACCACCACAACCCCCCCTCCGAAAGCAGCCCAGGCGGCCCGTTTCAAGCCAACTTTAAGAACTTCATACCATTAAAAACAAACAACAAAAAAAAGCAGGATTCAGAGGAGGTGCTTGTTTACCCCGCGGG
>NW_010105633.1:74025-78519 GCF_000699245.1 Pterocles gutturalis | reverse complement strand
AACAGTCCAAGTGTCCCAGACCAAGAGCCGACCGGGGTGGGGTGGGGGGGAAAGGCCTTGGGAGAGCGATCCGGAGCCAGAAGAGAGATCCGAAACCGAAAGGCCTCGGAACAAGAAGGGCCGAACTTCCTGGGGGTCCTCACCTATATACTGGGCATGACGTGTATGTTATGGAATAGACTACTGGCTATTCTGAGTTTTCAGTCTTAACCTAAGAGCAAATCCTAGGCTAGCAACCAGCTGTGCTTCTTCCCAGCCCCCTCCTCTCCCCTGTCTGCGGGGAGCAGGGAAGCTGAAAGTATCTGTCCTTCAGTATCCTGGCAATAGCTATAAACATCACTTCTTATCAGCTTTTCTTCTGAGCACAAATCTAAAACACAGCCTCTTGCTGGCTATTATGAAGAAAGTTAACTCTGTCTCTGCTTAACCCAGGACATCCACCTGGATTTCTTTCCCAGCAGAATCTCAGGAGAAGCTTTGGTATGGTCAAGAGGCAGAATCTTTCCAGTGCCTTATGCCACCAGTGCCTTTTTTGTACCCCAGCTCTCCCTGGATGTCTGCTGGGACTCTAGCAGCGTTTGTGCAGTGTTGCATTCTGCCCCTCTGCTCTGCTCTCAAGAGGCCCCAGTGGAAGTACTGCGTCCAGGTCTGGGCACCCCAACGCAAGAAGGACGTCGAGCTGTTGGAGCAGGTCCAGAGGAGGGCCATGAAAATGATCGAAGGCCTGGAACACCTCCTCTCTGAGGACAGGCTGAGAGAGTTGGGGTTGTTCAGCCTGGAGAAGACTCCATGGAGACCTTATAGTGGCCTTCCAGTACCTGTAGGGGGCTACAGGAGAGATGGGGAGGCACTCTTTGTCAGGGGGTGCAGCGACAGGACAAGGGGTGATGGCTGTAAGCTGAAAGAGGGTAGATTTAGATTGGATATTAGGAGAAAGTTTTTCACTGTGAGGGTGGTGAGGCATTGGAACAGGTTGCCCAGGGAAGCTGTGGATGCCCCATCCCTGGAGGTGTTCAAGGCCAGGCTGGATGAGGCTTTGAGCAACCTGGGCTAGTGGGAGGTGTCCCTGCCCATGGCAGGGGGGTTGTAACTAGGTGATTGCTAAGGGCCCTTCCAACCCAAACCATTCTATGATTCTATGATTCTTCACAGCGTTAAAGATCACTGTTTTTGCATTCCATGATTTGTATGACTTTGCCACTGTTTGTTTATCTGTCGTTGCCTCGTGCTTCTGGCTTTCATGTCCTCTTTTCTCTGGTAGTGATGACCAGATACAGTTTTTCTCCCAGAGTTGCCACAATGCTTTCTGCTGCATCACTCCAGCTATCAAATTGTCTGGAAGAATCAGTTCTGTCATGACACCTACCAAAATGGTGAATAATATGGGCAAAGACAAAAGAACAATGAGAACAATTTGTGAAAACCCTTTTATTTCTGATATTAAGAAGACATGGATTAATCTTCAAAGCTATTAATCTTTTCGACCTTGGTACTACTGAGTCCTTCTTCTTCTTCACTAGATGTCGATGACCTTGATGTTTTCCTAATTGTTTGGAGAACATGATAAAGCATTACCAGAAATAAAGAAAAAAGTGGAATAGTGGAACTGAAATTGCCTTTGTGATTCCCGCACCTCTTAATTGTATTCTGATTCGTCCATATACACCTCTTTCAGAAACAATAGTATCATTCCTGGCAAAGGAAGGCAAACCTTCCTTGGTTACAGCTGTGAAGGCAGGGTTTGTACTTGCATGGAAAAATAAGGAAATGGATTCCTCAGTGGCATAGTCTCCACTTTTGGAATCCCCAAAAAGCATTAGACTTGACATGAGCTATAAGGGAAGGAAACATAAAGTTTTCAGTCAAGTTTATATCCTTCAAAATGGGAAACAGTGCCCTTGCAGTAGCTGGAACTTGCATAGCATAACGTGAGCAAAATTAGAGTTTTCTATATGCCCTTTGTGCTGGCCAAGCATTTAACAGACAGCACACAGGAGTGATTGATAGATCTCTCCATGCCTCTGACTACGATTCAGTGATGTGGGATTAAAGGTTTACCTTGAAGGGTATGTGAGGGTTAGGATAGAAGAAGGGGGTTGGGAGCTGAGATAGGAGGAAGCTGAAGCACATGATTCATTGGCTGTTGCAACTTGGCAGATCAGCCTGTAAAAGGTTATTAAAGCCACTGTAGATTTGAAGCCTTACGTGGCCTTTAGTACCTCTTATCTCACCCACTGGACCTGTACCCGGTCATGGCTCAGCAGGATAGTTATTTTGCATAGACCTCATGCTGTCACACTGAGATCACTAGAGGTATCCCAGTTAGCTGCTGTTCACATACGTGAGTATATATGTATATATATGCATACTCAAAGTGTGCAGTGTAGTACAGATGAGCACTGGTTTTGTAGCCAGTCTAGAAATTAAATTCTTACGGTGAGAATTTCATTTGCATAAGGAGTATCATGGTTCTTTCCTTCCAGTACTGGTATCTTTTGTTGATATTAACTTAAGAGTGTGTTTATATGGGCAAATTGAATATTTAGGAAAAAACTTAAATGAAACTTTGATGGGAAATACTTTCACTCATCATAAGTGAAATACTTTTAGAATAACTTATAAAATGGTTTTATAGATACATTTTAAAGTTCTTCAGAATATTTTCTAAAGTGAAGATGTATTTGAAATTAATTGAGTTAATGTCAAACCTCTAGTATGAGACATCGACTGTTCTTGGATGCTGTAGGCCAAATATACTGTTCTCTTAATGCTAGTCAGAATTAGCAGTCTTGTACTCATTATCTAGATCAAGTGTTTTCTCTGGAAGAGACTCTTCTATGTTTCTGTTATAAAATCCTGTCTTTGTTCGCCTGTTAATTCTAAACCTTATCAACATAATCTTCCTTTCTACTTCCAGGTCAATAATATTGGTGCTTTCTGTTTTCAATGGTTTCATTCCTCCTATTTTCAGAGATATCATAAAAAGCATTAACAAAATGTTGAAGCAATTTTAGTGCAGAAAATTTCCACTTATATTTTTATGTGCATTTGTAATTTTTCAGGAGTAAATAATTTGTATTTATTTACTTTGTAAATATACAGTCAGTATTGTATGTGTGGTAACCAAATCATATATATATTTCTCACTATCCAGATCAGATATAATTCCCCAAATTCATTTAAAAATGGAAGAGGAAAGAACACTTCTTTAATCCCTTCACAATTTCTGGAAATCTTCCCTCTCTAATGTTATCAGTATCTCATGGTTCACAGTGGCATAAATGAGTACAAGACCTGGTACGCTTTGAAAAGAATTATGCATATATGTGTTTTGCATTTAAATCTAGGATTTGTAAAGTTAATTGTATCAGTCTTTCAGGCATGAATTGACTATCTGGAGCAGCTGTCTTTTCTGTGCAAGGATTACAGATTGCGCAGATTACAGATACATTGGTCCTACTTCCATTGCTGGAAGGTACAGCCTGGTCTACAGGAAGCAGCACTGGTTGATGTTGTTTAAGATGTGTAATATTTAGCAGAATAATATAAGGTTAACACACAAGTTCATGTTGTTTTAATAGAAAAAAAATGCATTACATTCCTGTTGTATTCCCCACGGCTAGATTTCCCTGGGAACAGATAGACAACAATGCTACATTGTTATAAGAGACTCAAAAGTGTTTTAAAATGGGGTTGATAAGTTTCTGGATGGGGAACACAAAATAACAAAATAATGACTCTGAAGTTAGAATTAAAGCTTGAGATAACTGTTCTTTTACATCTAATTTGTTAGGAGGCCTGGTACCCAAATGCATGTTAGAGAGGAGATTCTGTGTGTTTGCAGTGATTTAGCTGCCCGTGACAGGACTTCTGTTGCTTAGCTATGGGAGTCGGGTTGGGGGTGGTGGGCTTAGTGCTTGGTGTGGTGCACTGCTGTTGCTTCTGGTGCTAGAAGTTCTCAGAATATCTTGGGATCTTTTGGTCAATTTACTGCTGATTCTTCCTACTGTAAGAGTGTTGAGAAATGACTGCTCCTCCTTGCTTCTCATGGTACATCAGAGGTACAGCTTTTGTCCTTTTCTCTGTGTCTCACATCTACCGGCAGTCAGGAATGGTGTGCACTCTGAGCTATGGGATTGTTCACGAGTGGTTGCATGACTCTTTTAAGACTAAATATCCATTGCAGTGGTTCTTGGATTGCCTGGGACATCATTCAGAGACCTAAGCATTTTTTTTCAGTCCTCTGTTGCTATGTTCTAGATTGTGCTAAGATCTGAATCCAGAGAATGAGCAGCAGTGCTTGTAAGCTTGGAAGGCTGGCTGTTGGTAACTCTGCACTGCTTAGGTCTCTTCTTTCTTGGTCAAATACAAGATTTCCTGAGAAATTCCAACTGAACATTTTGTAGATGTTGAATGTGTAACAAGAGCTGGTTTTTGTTCTGAGTACGAAGCACATTTTTCTTTATCCTGTTTGCATGTAGGCATGGGAAGTGG
>NW_010105633.1:72613-74015 GCF_000699245.1 Pterocles gutturalis | reverse complement strand
CTGGGAGGCAGGCATTCCTTTTCTTTGTTGTATTTCACAGCTCAACAGCATGACTTGGTCTTTAAAAAAGACAAGTACTAGCATGCTGGTTGCATCACTTCAGAATTAGCTAAAAAATCCAATGTGGTATAAGTCTTTATTAAGATCACTGAAGGCCTTATGAGATAGACATGATTTTAGAGGAAACTTTTTCAGAAAATTTCATATGTATTAACAAAAATATAGCAAAGTCTTCATACTAGTGTGTTCTGATGCATGGAAGTTTTTTACTTTAACTAGCATTGCTGTTCTGAGAAAAAAAATACATGAACATGACAAATTTTTACTTAGCAAATCCGTTTCTTTGTAAGGTTTTTTTCTGCACACACAAATGACAAAGGTAATTTTGCTTTGTTTTTTATTCCTGTTAGACATGGTAATTATGTGTTAGGTAATAAGCTGAATTCTGTTCCTTTCTGTACGTGGTCAACAGAATTTACTGCATTGCTAGCAAGTATGTTTATGTAACTTAAAGAAAACACTGAAAACAGGGCAAAGGTTTGGTCTGCTTCAGACGGGTTTCCTGTGAGATTACTGGTGTTCAAGGCTTTGATCTCTTCTCAAGGTTCAACATTAAAACAAAAACAAAAAAAAAAACAAGACTTCAAAGTTGCTGTAAGCTGGTTAATTGATCACTGATTTCTCCAGTTTACTTTGCTCCCACAAATTAAAACCAGCCAAAATAGTAATCTTTTATCTGTGAGAACACTGTAATATTTACAGTAATGATTATATTATGTAATATTTACAGTGTGTATATTTACACTAGTAAATATTTTTGGAGAAATATCAAGAGAAAACAATTTGTCTAAGGAAACATCATATACTATAGTGTGTAGAAACCTTGGTATTCATGGCGTGCAGTCTGATTGGTGTCCAGGAGAGTCTCTTCAGCATTTTGACTGGGGAAAGCAGACGTTCAGTCTGACGGAGAGGTGTGATGTTCTTTTCTTGACCTTGCCTGAGGCAGGAGGCTTTTTGGAGTCAAGTGCTGGTTCCTGCACTTTGGTCACAACAACCCCCTGCAACACTACTGACTTGGGGGAGAGTGGCTGGAAAGCTGCCCAGCAGAGAGGGACCTGGGGGTGCTGGTCGACAGCCGGCTGAACATGAGCCAGCAGTGTGCCCAGGTGTCCAAGAAGGCCAACGGCATCCTGGCCTCCATCAGCAATAGTGTGGCCAGCAGGACTAGGGAAGTGATCGTGCCCCTGTACTCAGCACGGGTGAGGCCGCACCTTGAACACTGTGTTCAGTTTTGGGCCCCTCACCACAAGAAGGACATTGAGGTGCTGGAGCAGGTCCAGAGAAGGGCAATGAAGCTGGTGAAGGGTCTGGAGCACAGGTCTTACGAGGAGCGGCTGAG
>NW_010105633.1:50000-72417 GCF_000699245.1 Pterocles gutturalis | reverse complement strand
CGTTGGAACAGGCTGCCCAGGGAAGTGGTGGAGTCACCATCCCTGGAGGGGTTCAAGAAACATGTAGATGTGGTGCTCAGGGACATGGCTTAGTGGGTTAGGTGGTGTGGGTTGATGGTTAGACTTGATGATCCTTGAGGTCTTTTCCAACCTTAATGATTCTATGATTCTAGAGTGTTAAACAGCCAGAACAGTTAAAACCTAGAGCAGATTTCACCTAACCTATCATAAGCATATAGAATCTAGTCTAACATCTAGTTTGGTCTTTTTAGTCTCCTCTTATATTCTATGGACAAATTTAAATGCCCCAGAAGGTGATTTGTGTCACTGTAAGATAGGTCAGACAAATTATCCTTTGGAGAAGCCGATGTATCTTCTGTTGACTCTAAAAGAGCCCAAGTAAACTAACTTATCTTCAGACAGACAAACCCTAGATGCCTAAAGCTTAGGTAGGATGGATGCTGAGTTGGGCTTTCAAGTAGGGGAATTTTATTCAGATGCTTAAATTTACTCACAGAGCTCTTAAATGTAAATTTCAATCCACCTTGAATCCTAGGTGGATTCTCCTTAAGGAGATTTCCAGAAAACTGCCTATAGCAGCAATGCATCAGTCTCAGAACATCCTTTTTAATTATCTGATAGTCTGCACATATTATCTGTGCTGCACATATTTATTATACTTTTTCCAAAGCAGAGAATGCATTTGGCACTCATTTGAAAGAAAGTTTTCAAATGACATAGAATCAGATTAGGTCTTTGTTTTTGCAAAGATCGAATAGAATCCATTAAAATGCTATTGATTCAAACTTTGCGCTGAAGTACTCTCTAGAAGAGCTCTGTCCTTAGCCCTCTGAAAGGGCCAATTAGACTCTGACAAGAGTTATGAGCATATAGAAGCTACCAAATGGTATTTGTGTACATAGTGCAAGGTGCAGGACATTAGCAGAGCGGTAGGACTAGATGATCTCCAGAACTCGCTTACAGCCTCAGCTATTCTGTGATTCTGTGGTTCTGTGATAATGGCACTTCTGGCACACACATACGTACAGCCCCTCTCCTCCTCACACTGCCATGACTTCTCAGTTGTTCTGTCTGCCCTATTATTATACTTTCTCTATTTAAAAAAAAAATAAAATTGAAACTGGCTTTTAAAATGTTTTGAAGAAACATTTTACTTTTATGTCAAAGAGACAAATTTGGCAAATGCCTGTGGTATATTTGAAAGAAAAGTAAGGAATAATCAGTTTCAAAGTTGAATCCTTCACAGATTGACTAAAGAGCCTGCGAATAATGGAGTGTCATGTTCTTTTCCCACCAGGTGGGAAGAGAGACATCATTGTCACTGAATGCATGTCAAATTGAGTGAAAACAAACCCTAAGTACAAATTGTGTATTGAAGTTATCTACCCACACAGGGTTAAAAAGTTTGATTGACTGGTGTATTATATGTATTCAACTGACACTTTGCAACAATCACAATCAGACATTCCACTGTCAGAGCACAGCATACCATTTTCCTTTTAATTTGTGTAATGTTTTATGTGAGTATTAGTGATCATCTTTTTTTGAAGGGAAAACAAAGACAGTTGCATGAAAAATAAGCTACTGTATGTTATGTTAGGAGACATTTTTGCTATTTTATTTTTGTCTCTAAATACAGCTTGTTTTCATAAGCTCCAGCTTATGAAACTTATGAAATGGTCCTTATTATCATCTAATGTATTTCAGTAATTTAGAATCAAATCATAAAACTCTCAACATGTGCAATCAAATTTAAATTTAAATGAAGAGCAGTATCAATATTTCACAAATTTCTGCAATCTTTTCAAGTTCATTTTTTCTGAGTAAGAGAGTGTTTTCACTGTTGTGAGTTATAAATGAAAATAATGAATTCTACATAATTCAAGATGTAGGATTTGAAGATAGGAAATGGTTTAGTATTCCAGTACCAAACATCTGAAGCAGGTACCCATAGACTGATTCATCTATATGCAATAGTCTCAATTCAGACAATCTCTATTAATTTTTTTGTCCAGTTTTAGCCCTGCAGCAATGCTTATGATTTCCTAAATAATCGGGAGAAACCACATGGGGTGGGGGAGCTGTGAGAAAGTTGATAAATAAGGCTATGGAAGGTTTATTTCCTGAAATAAAAATATTAAATATTTTGAATGAATGAATGAATTCCCTTTTGAATTTTTTCTACTTTGCCATATTGTGTTTTTCAGTGAGTCAAATTGATGACCGAAGAATAAGTAGCATCTCTTAACATTAGATGAATATGATGACACACTGCCAAAATTCAAGTTCTTTGCATTACACTTGCTTATATTTTCAAATACTGCTAATGGAGCTTCAGGGCTGTTACAGATATAATCAGCCAGATGACGGATTGGCCTTTTGTGCAAATGAGTGCAATGGATGTGTATCGTAAATGGTCTGATATTTCTGAGGTTGCCACTGAAAAAAATACGTTTTTCACCAGAATGCTTTATTATTTTCTCAGAGGAACAAATATATTGTTGACAAAACTGGAAGCATTTGGCCTAGCAAGCTATATAATTTTAAATAACAAACATTAGGTCTGTACTGATATTGCTGTATGATATTGTTTTCACAATATGCTGTTTGCCTTGCTGTCTGACAATCTACCACAAGCAATTCTGCATACACTACTGTAGTCTGTGTAGAAAACTTTTTCATTCACTTTGGAAAGTACAAATACTGATATTGCTGTATGATATTGTTTTCACAATATGCTGTTTGCCTTGCTGTCTGACAATCTACCACGAGCAATTCTGCGTACACTACTGTAAGTCTGTGCAGAAAACTTTTTCATTCACTTTGGGAAGTACAAAGTGTTATCTTTTCTTAGGGCACATATTTTTTCTTCTCAATGTGAAATTATCATTGTCATCTATGATCTTGTAATTCAAGCTGGGAATGGAAACAGGTAAAATTGCAGAAAGAATACGTAGACTCAGCCAAACTCATAATCATTCTGTTTGCTCTGCATCTACTGTATTTTGCACCAACAGACTCCAAGTATTGGCTTTTTACAGATAGTGGTTAGCTTGGGATGCATGAAAAAGACCCTTTCAATATCAACATGTTAATTAACAGCATAATTCTAGCTGCAGATCAGTCTGAGTTATTTTGCAGGTGCATTTTAATCTTACCTTGTATGTCTGTATAAAGTTTCTAAAGCAATACAGGGTCCTTCAGTGCTGAGGCTCCTTGGGTATTCACCGAATATTTTTCAAAACACATTCCCAGTGGCCATACAAGGCAAGAACTGCTGTTTGCATAGGCACTAATGAGCCTTTCCAGCAGTTTTCTCCCTTGCATGCCATTTCTCTGCCTGGGTGACAAGTGCAAAGACAAAGTCCCAGTGGCACTACTGGCAAAGAATCAAACAGAGAGTCATAGACACAGATCATCTTATTTTAATCCACTTATTGAAGTCTCATACTTTTACAAATGAAGTCTTTCATAATTTTTACATTTCTCGGCGATTTTCTGCTCAGTGAGATAATATCCAAATCCATAAGCTTTTCAGAAACAGTTGCAAACAGTTCTGCTTTATTTGATCTGCAAATACAAGCCATTAGGCATAGAGACAGTGGCACTACTGGCCACTATTTTGTTTTGCTTCATCTTTTCTGTCTTTTACTTTGGAGAGCAAAACATCTGTATTACTTAAACAAGTGATGAATTGAAAGAAGATCACAGTGTGTGTATTCCGAGGGCATAGCAGGTCAGCTGAATGTGAAAGTATGCATGGAAATTCTTTATTCCAATTTATTTCTTTTGATTTACATTATTTCAAGCTTTGTTGTCAGAAGAGAGGTGTTGAACAGGAACCAGCTTTTGTTTTTACATTGTAAGGAAAATATTAGGCTCCTTGTTCAGTAATTGAAACAAAAAATAGGCAGGGGTTTGAGTAGTTTCCTTTCATGCTTAAACAGTAAAAAAAACCCTTCCAAATTTGTAAAATGCTTAAGTGCTTTGCAATGGGAAGCACAGCCTTATGCTTCTAACAGGCAGTTCGGTTCAACTCCCATCATCAGCAGCATACTACTGCCGGGTATTTGCCTGGTGTTCTGCAAGGAGCAACAGGCCAGTGCCCAGCACTCATGTGTCCTCAGTGCCCAAACTACCAGTTTTGTCACACAGGTAAGCAAGGTGGGCAGCAGCAAGTGACAGATGAACAGAAGAGCCACGTTCATCCTATCAGTGGTCTTTTCAAGTTAGGACTGAGATTCCTCACCAGCGAGAGAAAACTTGTGCTGCTGCTCCTTTCAGTCACACAATTGCAGCTATAATTGCAACAAGCGCAGAAGCCCACACAGACTATTATTAAATTTCCCTCTAAGTCTTAGTTTGGCCATAGTGGGTCTGACAAGAATGTAATTTGACTGTGTGCCTCAGAGCACAGTATAGCACCAGTCTAAGGAGTGGTGCATTTGCAATTGTCCTCTGAAAACAATGTTCTCCTACTGACCACAATCCCTGGTAAAGTACGTTAACATCTTGGATGGGATTTTTCAGATAAGAAGCAGAATGAAACTCTAGAAATTTTAATCATATTTTGGTTCGGTTTTTTTTCCATCCTGTCTTCATCCAAGTTACATCCAGGGATTTTGCCAGCACAGACAAAAGCAGCAGAGTTACTCTCCTGCTCTCTGAAAGGAACTCAGCATTGCTACGCTGAACTTGACCAAAGTAATGTGGGGAACTAGTCAAAGCTAGAACTAATTTTTACTTGAAAGAAGAAAACAATTACTGCTTCCTTGGTGATAGGATTATACCTTCCTCATAATGTTGAAAAGGATTTCAAGGAAAATGCACCTTCAGGTGGATTATGGAAGCCATAAAGATGTTTGACTTTGTTGACTGCAGAGCAACAAGAAAAAAAAAAAGGTAAAACTATCTGGAGCAGCCTGTGTGGTAATTATAAACAAACAAACAGAGTAAGCTTCCCATCGCTATCAGACCTCCTGTTGCCAGCTAACCCATCTGGTTACCATGAAGGTCCTCTCATGATTTCTGTATGAAGTGTTGAAGTGTTTTCTGAATATTGACAATGGCCTCTTTGTGTGCTGAGCAGAACAGGGTATGCTGATAGGGGCTCAGTCATCTGATAAGGGTAACCAAGAGAAATTATTTTAAAGTTTTTTCTGGGTTGAAAGTTGGAAGAAGGGTTATTGTTAGAATTCTAGAAATATTTTTTTCTGTTTAATATAAAAAAGGAAAGAAAAGAAAAATTAATTATAGAGTCACGTTTGAAGTTGAGTAGATACTTCCTAACTCCTGCAAAATTTTGTGAAGTATGGTTTAATTCATGAAAAGAAAGATAATCCTTCCAGCAGTATCGTGCATTTTCCTCTTTCCAGAAACAGAAACTTCATTTGCTTTCTCTAGTGAGCCCAATCTAATTTTTCTTTAAGAGTGCACAGGGGCTATGAATTCAAATGGACCAAGGAGGCCAAACAGTGTTTTGGTATCGCTCGTCTCTCATAGGAGTGAAGAAACAAGTGACACTGCCAACAAGAAAAGGGTATAAGGACTCTCACTGACCTGTACATGTTTTTTCACAGAGTCCAAAAGATCTTTAGTACTAACGACTCTCACTGACCTGTACATGTTTTTTCAGAGTCCAAAAGATCTTTAGTACTAATGTCTGGGTACCGCAATAATCCTGCATCCCCCATCGCCAAGGAGAGAGCACAATCAGCAGGGTCAGGGTAGGGATAGATGCCAACGCTCCTGCTGGACCTGCATCCATCCTAAGAGTATTTAGCAAGCAGCCAGAGTTAGCTGGGGACAAATGCTGCTCTTGCCCACAGCATGTCTCTTATCTCCATCCGCTGAAAGGAATCCTGTGCCTGGCACCAGATTGCCGGGAGCATGGGATCACTCCCCTCTGCTTGTTCCTCAGCCTATTTCAGTGCCAGCCAGAGCAAAAGTCAGCCTATGGAAGTCGGATTTTGGAAACTAAGCAGCAGTAATTCAGCATTTTGCCTCCACCCTCTAGCAAACAGGTCTTTCTAAAGTTTGTGGGTTTTTTTTTCTTAATTTTTAAATTTTGCCTTGATGTCTGGTTAGCAGAAGATTTCATCTGTTCAAGATGTCAGGAACTCTTTTTGACCTCAACTAATGCTTTGAGGAACTAAGCTAATAAGTGTTTTGAGATGTTACTTTACCATCATAGAAATATACATATATATATTAGAAACATGTGCTTTGCTAAAATGGTCTTGGAACAGTTTCTGCATGCCTCTGTGTCCCCTTGGATCATTACTGCCATTCTTTCTGTGCTGGCATTCCAGAGCTGCTGATTCACAGCCTGCATCTGGTTCCGTAGCGTTCTTGCCAACTCAAAGCCTGATGCATTACTGGGACTCTTAACTTGCTTGAGTCATTCTCCCTCTATCACTGACTTGTTTGTTTTAGCATCCTGTGTGCTATAAATACATTTCTGCAGGGCCTTTTCTCATTAGATTTGATTAGACTATTTCATTTATCAGAAATTAAGTATTTTCTTTCCTTCTTTCTTCCTTTGGGCTCAGTTTTGCAGTTGAGGCTCAGAAGACAGTTGCTGATGCACATACGGAGGCCTGCTGACTTCAGAAAGGCACGGGGTAGGTGAAGAAATCTGCCAGGCCCATGCTTGAGATCCAGCTCTGTAAGTTGACACTGGTGAGAGCAAAAACTGAGCTTTCCAGACATGTTACTGTGGACGGTCACTTGGGATTTTTGAAACCTAACAAACATTAAGATGTTTGTAGACTGACATATACCCCAATTGTTTTGGGCTGAATTGTATCTGTGTTAATTAATTTTTAATTGTTCATGAGTTTGAATCCTTCGGTCATGTAATACAACTTGGGCATCAAAAGCAACATGTGAGATCAGATAGCAGCTGAGATTTCTGCCTAATATGAAGGCTCTAAAGAAGATGGGAACAGTGCAACAGTGACTACACATCGCTACATGCATGCCAGGAAGGATGCCCTTCTTCAAATTCCTGCACTAAACCATATGAAAAGTTAAAGGACTTTCCATCCTATGAAGCTCATCTCCCTTCCTGCACTAAACCATATGAAAAGTTAAATGACTTGCCATCCTTTGAAGTTCATCTCCTCTCCATCAAAAAATGGTCAAGTTACCATCCTATTGAAATCAATGTGTCTCACATCACAGCAACAGAACAGATGGTGGGACAGGACAAGCCCATCTACTGAGACCCATGCACCAAAGTTAGATTTCTAGTGGGGTCCTAGTCAGCTGATCTGAAGTTAGCTCAGGAACCTGTATGGCATTGCAGACAGGAGCTGAGCTTCTCAAGAAGCCATGCACAGCCTTTCCTTAACTGCAGGAGGGAGGGAGAGCTGAGCTCAGCTTTTCATCTTCCTTCTAGACATTGTCCCAGAGCAGGACACTACAGGAAACATTAATATTTCCATTGCAGGCATCTCTTCGTGAAATTCATCCTGAAGGTTCTCAGTCTAAATTGTTTAAAGATTGCAGGCATCTCTTCGTGAAATTCATCCCGAAGGTTTTCAGTCTAAATTATTTAAAATAATAGTGACATTACAGCCAAAAATGATGTCTCTATCAGCAGAAAAAGCTGAGCTGAGGTCACAATGATCCCATTTGCCATATCTTGAATAAAAGCCTTCAAGCTGAAAATAAAATAAAGGTACATGAGACAGTTCACCAGTGCTGCAAACAGCCTGGCTTAACGCTGGCTATTACTAGTAACAGAGCTCTGCTTTCTGAACAAATACTAAGTTACAGCATGAATAAAAGCCTTCAAGCTGAAAATAAAAAATGGTACACAAGATAGTTCACCAGTGCTGCAAGCAGCCTGGCTTAGCGCTGGCTATTACTGGTAACAGAGCTGTGCTTTCTGAACAAATACTAAGTTACAGCGTTCAGTGCTGCTCCCCCATGCAATAGCTCCTCTGTTGCAGGGTCCTGATGTCCACTGTGTCTACACAGGGAGTGAGGACCCCTGAAGGCCCGCTACACATCCCTGATGATGAGCAATCCTTTTCTTTCCATGGAGTGACAGCTGCTGTTGAGCAGTGGAGCTCCATTGCTGAGCAGTGTAAAGTCAATCTTCTGGCAAAGTCAGAGTTCTGTTCTGAATACTTTTTCTCATAATCTTTGTACTTTTCCGAGTAGAATTCCTTTTCCTTTACTTTCACTGAGGTCTCCTCAAGCCTGAGAGCTGGCCAAACAGCCACGTTCGCGCTGAATTGGTAGAAATATGTACCAGGAAATGGAGTGGGAAGGATAAAAGAACAGCAAAATGAATCCAAAGCGACAGCGAAGAGAGGCATAGAGGCCAAACTGAGTTAGAGAGATGAGGTTTCTGGGTGTCAAACATGTCATCACTAGAAGTCTTCCAATAGTTATGGTATTGGTATTTTGAAGCTATTTGAGGAAAAAGGTAAATGAATAGAGTTAGATACCAAGTCACTGTAGGAATATGTAGTAAGAGCCATATGAGAAAGGCCACTAAGTCCAGTGGCATGGATGCAATTCACTCCCAGGCGCTGTGCCAACTCAAGGCCCAATCTCTGCCGAATTATTTCTGGGCCTGGTCTCTGTGGTTGCTGATGAATCTGTCTTTTTCCATCTTACTGTAACAGGGTGTTCAGCCCCAGCAGATACATGAAACTGAACAAGCAATTTATTTCAGGGAATGGGCTTAATGTTCCTGACAAGATGGAAAGTTACCAGCTGGGTTATCTTCTGCATCAAATCCAAGACAAATATTTTCATCCTAGTGTCTATTAGACCAAGCAGAACTGAAAGCTAAATTTTACCACAAAACTCTGTAGCAATTGAGAAAGAGGCCATATATTGTGTCATATTTTATATTGAAACAGTCTGTTTCTAATAAGGCATGAAGCCTTGTCAGGTTTCTGTACAATTTTAATTTAGCTTTTATAGCAATAATCTTAGCCTTGAAGGCTGGTTGTTCAGCTGATCTGGCACAGCTGGATATATTATAGAATGATAGATTAGATAATATTTCCCTGAAACTTCCAGGATAAATGTGGAAGTCTTGTTAGAAAAGGCAGGATCTGAAGACATTCAGCACCTACAACCAAATTTTTCTTGCTGCTGAGGCATGACTCTGTGTACAACATTTGACACAGACCTCCAAGTTCTTTCAGGATGGTCTACACTGGGATCATCATCGGCAGCAGGGCAAGGTGCCCGAGTGCTAGCAAGACTTCTCCTATTCCTGTTACAAATTCAGCATGGAGTGTCAACACAAAGTGAGTCCTAATCCCAATTAGATTATTTTGTTTTCTGGTACTTCAATATTTGGTAGAGTTTTTGTGGATGTTATTTTCTCTACTGCTTAGTCTCGTTGCTTGCCTCTTTCTGTGGATCTCTGCTGAGACCACAACTTCTTTATGGAGAATTCTACGAACTTCCTTTATCACTCTGATTTACAAGGAGTGAAAGAAGGCGTTATATCCCTGATAATAATCTTTGTCATCACTTGATTTACTCTGTGGGAAGTTTGTTTTGAGGCTGTCAGCAAGAAGGCAATTACATAGCTGGATTCAGTGTATCATCTCACCCATCTTTTTGGTGCCTTTACTTATGTGAAACACATAATATTTTTTTCCTGCACCTGCTTGATGCAAGGTGCAGAATCACTTTAGTACCGCTAAATCTGAGGTAGGAAGTGAAAATACAAATTCTCATTAAAGGGAAGCTGTTACGCCCTGTGTTGGCTCTGTTAAAAACCTAATCTTCAATGCAGAGCACTGAAGCAAATTGTTGATATTTTTTTCAGGGCTGAGATTGTATCAGTTAACAAACCTCATGTGACTGCTTACAGAGGTTTAAATTAATTGCAGTTGTGGCAATTGGTTTCATGATAATGATGATCCATGTCTGTCAGGACCTGACTTAAGACCAACTGTGCACTTTTATGCTACCAAACAGCTAAAATATGTCCTTGGTTAAGATCTGGCCTGTGCTGCCAGCAGATAGATGTCCTCAAGGCAGGTCTCTGTACCCTGTTGCAATGATTTGCCTTCAGAAGACACCTTAACTATACCAATTTTGTCTATGTCCAGAGAAACGACAAGGTAAAGCAGAAGGACAATAGGCAACCTGGAGCACTGGACAAATCCAGAGGAACTGCAGGCAAAAAGAGTCAGTGCCTGGTGAGCAGCTTGGGAGGACAGAGCTATGAACTATATACCAGGAGAGAAAGGACAAACAGTTTGATATACTAGATATAAAAATGCCTGAAAGTGGGTTTGGCTGATGGGAGCTGGTTGCCGTCACCAGCCACAGTCAGGCATTGCTCCAGACCACAGAGAAGAGCAGTCTCACCAAGCGCTGATCCCAGCGGCTTGCCAAAGGCTGCACTCCAGCAGGAAGACCATCGGTGCCAAGGAAACAGCAATGGAGGCTGCTAATTTTAATTCTCAAGGTTTGTTCGGTGTTTACTCATATCCATCTTCTCACCCTGGGGCAATCTTCTCCTCCTGCCCCGCTCCCCCACCCACACACAGTGACACAAGCCTTCTCCAGAAAGGACTCCACGCTCTTCTGCGTGCCAGCCGTGACCCCAAGGGGCAGTGGTTGTCGTGGCCATCAGGGCTATGCTTGTGCTTGCCCACACAGACATGCTGAAGTATTTGCTGGTGCATTAGTCCCCTCCTGCCAGCTCCAACAAATAAGGAGGCTGTTTATGGAAATGAAGAAGGGAATGTACGATTTCTTGATGGGCACACTTCAATGCCCTTAGAATCATAGAATCATAATCCTGAGCCTTAGTTTATACTTTACTTTCCTAGATACAAATGATACTGATTATCTTTAGAGCCCAATCAAAATGTTAAATCCATCAAAACTCAGAAAGTTTTTCTTCTGGAATTCTTCATTTTGACCATATGGCCAACAAAATACCCAAACATACCACTGATTCCCACTCTATGTGGCAATCTCCTAGGCTAAAGCAACAGCTATTCCCATGGTCCAAATGTTTTAAGCTTTAAATGGGACATTTTTTTGAAACTGAAAGTTATGCCTGCTCTATTGGTGACATCAATAGACCACAAACTAAATACTCTAAAAAATAAAACAAGCTTTGAACTCACAAGAGATGCGAAATTTAAGATTTACCTATATTATCTCTATTCCATTTTATAATGTGACTGGTTTATTTTATCTGTGTATAAGCATATTTTAAGAGCTAGGATTACCACACTGAGACGCGCAATTATAAACAGACTGCAAACTTTCAAGCCTTATGAAACACATATTTCTAAAACTAATATTACTCTTAAGATGATGCTTAGAAATTATTATCTTTATGCTTAGAAAATATTATTGAACATGGAAGTGCATTTGTTTAGGTGATTTGATCCCATTTTATCCATAGCCTCAATTATACAATCAAGCACATTAGACCAATTGTTGCTTTTTTCAACTCGAGTTTTTTGATGATAAGAACTAGTTTATCCCAGAAACTTAATAAAACAGAAGGCCAGTTTAGAAAGCTTCATTTCTAACGTGCTCTCAGGAAACTGGACCATGGAATCTTATGTTGCAAAGCTGAGATCTGGCACTGTGGTTGTTTGTGTCTTCAGAAAGTGGTAATCTAGTGCACAAATTTTGTCCTAAGAGATGAGTTCCTACAGATAATGTTTTTTACTTAAAAAAAAAAAAATGGAGGCCCTCATCAGCTTTTCAGGAATATCCATGTTATGTAGTCATGTAGCACTGGCTGTCATTTCCAGCTAATAAAACTGGGGCCAAACTCTGAATGTCCTTGCACATTGTTTGGGCTCTAAGCTCCAGTGTACTTCTGTTCTTTACCCACTATAGTGTTTGGTACTAAAATGGTGAAAGTATTCAGCTGCACTACAGAGGTGCGTTGAAAGGCTTTTGCTAAATATGGATTAAAAATTAATTACTTTTGCTACATGTACCTGAGATTAAGGTAATCCCTCATGGCATGCAACTGAAATCCACTAAACCCACAGAGAGTCCTAGGCACTGCTGTGGAGAACGCAGCTTCCCTGCTCATCACAAGAATCCTTGGTACAGCCAGAGGGTGGAACACTTGCCTTGCTTCCCTTTCCACTTAAATCCCCAGTGGGAGGGTGGCTATCTACCAGGGAGGGAAGGAAGGAGGCTAAAATGGGAAGAATGGAAGCCAACCGTTACAGCAGAACCCAGTACAGATGAAAAGATGAACACAGAGAAGTTTAACAGTTGGAAATTTGTCATTTTTGCTCAACTCTTCAGAGTACTCTGCATATGCAGGCTGTATTCCTTAGCAGCTTTGAGAGACTAATAAAAACGACTCTCCAGAAAATGGCTGGAAATAAGATAAAAAATAATATGAATCCATGAAATGAGGCAATACAGGGTAGCAATGACAGGTGCCTCTGAGACTGGAAAAAGGAATCATAATGGAAATGTCACCCTCTGTGTCATTCTGCTGTTAGATGTACCAAAGAGGTGTTGTTAAAGTCAGTGCCTGATATTTATGGCTAGGGATTGATTTGATCTCAAGCTCTTTCATTTTGTTGTTTTGCCAGTAGTTGAAAGTACACACTGTAGTACCGAACAGTGGCTACCCACGCCTCACTTCAGGCACTTTCCTCGTTGGCCTGTCTTGCCTTGAACAGCGTGAATTAGCTTGTGGACAGAAGCTCTTATCCCATTTAGTTTATGTCCCATCTGCTGCTGGGAAAATAACGGACTGACAACTGAGACATCAGAATCAGCAGGAGTAAAGCACAGGAAGTTTTACCGAAAGGAATTCTGCACCAATAAGGGTTTTTTTTCTTTAATAGCTAGCACTTGTGTTTTTTGTAGGTAAAGATATAATTCCTGATTTTACATTAGGAAATAGATATAATATATATGTGGTTTGTCATCTGACATTGCCAAAAATGTTACAGAGTAAAAGAAGTTGACTTGGAATGGTGACCAAACTCTCTAAACCAGGTGACAGTCCCACTAGTTACAGTGAGTAACTGACGATGTAGTTATCCAGACTGTGCTTGCTGTTTTGTTAAAATACCTCTTAAATCTTGCAGACCCAATTCCTGCTTCTGGTTGCCATCTGTGTTTCTTATATTTATATAAGTAGGGAATTTATTTCCTGGGACTAACAGACTTTGGTCTTTGAATGTTTGCTAGCTAGCTGGGAGCTACATGTAAATATTTCTATACCACTAACACCTCCTACATCCAGAGACATCACTAAATACTGGAATAACAAATTAGCAATTATAAACCTGCTAATCAGTACATCAGTATTCACAAAGGTTTTCTTTAGCCCAGACAGGTTAATCTCCTTGTACTGCCTCTACATTCAGGTGGAAATTTATGTAGCCCAATTCAGAGCAGAAATCTAAAATTTCAGCGCTCTAAATGATTCAGTAGAGTAGACCTGAATCAAGGGACAGCTTCCCTAGGCTGCAGGTATCCCTGCACTATATCCCATACATTTTTTTTTCTGTTTAAGAAAATAAATTCTAATAAATCAAAACAAATAGCAGTCATACAAAGGACAAAAACGAACAAAAGGAGAAAGCTGCTGATCTCATGCTTCCCTGCAGAGAAAATGAGGAAAGGGTGGAGAATTGCCCAGACACTTTCTGATTATCCTGTGAGATAGGATGGGAACAATGAGGTGGCTGGAGTGAGCCTCAACAGAGCACTTTCATTTTGGCACTTCAACAAGTGTTGGCAGCTTTTTATTTTTTAATGTCAACATTATGTGTACAACTTCAAGGCAGGCTTTCCAAGTCACTCAAGTTAATTGATACATCAGGGATGGGAAACTGGAACATTATGTCCTTGATGCTACTTAAAAATATTACAAGACTATATGTTGCCTTTGGAGAAGGGACTAGAAAAATCCAAACGCATTAAAAAAGCCTTGGCCAAAAATGGGGGGATTCATTGCAACCGTTTCCTTTAATGTGTGTCTCAGATTGATTGAAAAACTGTGAGATTATGCCTTCTGCTCTAGTTTTGATGATTAAATACTGTTCTGCCTCCCACCTTGGATCTACTTTCATCTTATCTGGAACTGCTGACTGTATGTATGTTTGTATACAGAAGAAGGGATTTTTGTGCTGGACTTACAGCTGTCTGCTGCAACGTAGATTCAAGGCTTTGAAACTGAGGGTTTTCAGTTTGTTTCAAGAGCTTGTTAGTGCAGAGACAGACTCCTCTGATCAGCGGAGCAAAGAAATGTCACCTTACCAGTAGCCATTGCTCGTGGGATGTATTATCTGTACGTACACTCAGGCTGAGGAACATCCATCAGTGATGGAGGCATCACAGACTCTCAGGCCACACCCTTTTCTACCTTACCTGGCACTTGTAGGCACACTCAGATCCTGTCCTTCTCGGGGCCATGCAGGGGGAGTGATGCCTGAGCCATCCACTGTCCCAGCCAGCACCCACAGGAGACTCGGTGAGGAGGAGGGTGGTTAGTGGATGTTCAGACAGGCACCGCGTGAGAGATTCAAATGTGTAAATACAGTGTCAGGAGAAATGTCTTAGAGCGGCCAGCCTGGCCTTCCAGGGGAATCCTCCTCTGAGACTCCAGGTCCTACAAGAATCTAGAGGCTTATCAGAACTCCCAAGACCACTCTGCCCCCAGAAGTGACAGCTCTAGCCTGCACAAACTTTAAAAAGATAAGGTCTGCTCTACATCGCTGCAGTTTATCTAATGCAATGAGGGCAACAAGTATCCTGCTACAGTCAGGTAGGGAAGACTTGTAAGACTTGTCCTAACTGTATTTTTATAATCACACTCTTCCTGCGCACAATGGTCACTGGGTGTAACTGTAAATAAGGATTACTTTCATCTTGAAGTTCAAAATGACGAGGTTTCTCCATTGCTTATGTGGTGATTGTGCACTGAGACATCGAGGGATGACAGCTGCCAAGGACACCCCAGGGTTTCCTGTTCTTGGGAGGGTAGCTCCAGTTCAAGCATTTTCTGTCTCACTGCTGTGCTACTTCTGTAGTATAATTCACCATTGCAAATCAAAACTGGAGCACCACAGGGTGCTCACACAGTCAAATTGACAAGATCTTTAGTGCTTAAAACCAGAAGCACGTTCTAGGTTTGAACACCAGTTTCTAGATTTTAACATTGGTTATTTTTCTCATGTGAGCCATACCACTGCATTCATTTCACTGAAAGAGGAAATGTACCAGAGGTGAGGAACTGATCAAGGACTATACAGGAAAACCTTGTGATGCCTTCAGCTGAAGCTCAGAACGTCCTGGCTCCCATTCATACCTCTCATTTACTCCAGTCCAGTTCTTTATTTTACGCAAGCTGTATGTTCTGCACAGATCAGTCACAATATTAAAAAGTGGAGACAGGCTGACAGTTCCTTGTTGGTATATAAACAACATAACTGGATGTAGCAACCTCCACGGCTCAGAGGGAAGGAGACAGTCGGCAAGAGAGGCGTCCACAAGAACCCCTGGAAGCCAGTCTGTGTCCATGCTCTTTGAAGCGTGCTTCCTTGGTCTCTGTAGGCAGAAATATTCCAACACAATGTGATGTGAAGGGTGAGCTCTGGAGTTAACAGGGAGCTGTAATCTAGCAAGGTTTGTCCCTCCTTAGAAGTTTTATCTTGTCTCCATGACCAGCAAGAGCTTCCAGGCCAAGGCCAGGAATCTCTGGGCCTTCCACAGATTGACTCTCGCTTCTGAAAGCTGCTCCTAGGTTCAGTCCTTCATGAATTCTGATGCAAATTTGAATCCCTTCCCCAGGGCCATGGGTTTGTTCCTTTGACAAATAGCTGTTCCTGTCCCCCTGCCTCCACATGACTCTGCTCCTGCTGACTTTGGACCTGGACCCCCTTCCTCCCCCAGTGTTAAGCAAAATGGCATCTTAAACACAGGGAATCCTTAAGCTGTAAAGAACTTTCTGAAATGAGACAGAACTAGGGTTGGTATCAGCAAATGTACATTTACATTCTGTGCTGGCCTCAAACCATATTTAACTTTTAACCAGCTTTGTTATGAGAGGGCTTGTAGCCAAGATCAACCTTACAAACACAGTGTGAACCCATAAAAAGATCTTAAGACCTCTGATTTCTGAGTAAATACGCACCAAAGAAGCTAGTTTTAATAGTGTTGTTTCCAAAGTAATTAATTTTTAACCTTAATCTTTACTCAGTGTAAGACATAGTTTATTTTTTAGATGTATACATTAATTTTCCAAGAAATTAGTCGTTTGTGGCAAGCAAAATCCATGTATTATGTCAACCCAGGCAACATCCTGGTATAATTTCCTTCTGCTTTTCTAGTATACATGATCTTTTGTGGCACAAAATAATTTCATACATTGGCTATACAAGGAAAGTTTACAGAAGATGAAACCTTAGTTCTGATTGTTAAAGCTCAGCACCAGGCCTATGTTGGATAATTGTAATTAGAGAATATTGACTTGTCTACAGCGTGCCCTGGATTCACCAACCACTATTTAGGATTATCTATTTTCTTTTGAATATCTCCAAGGATGGAGACTCTGCAACCTCTCTGGGCAACCTCTGCCAGTGCTCAGTCACCCTCACAGTGAAAAAGTGTTTTCTGATCAGAGGGAACCTGCTGTGTTTCAGTTGGTGCCCACTGCCTTTGGTCCTGTCACTGGGCACCAGGATCTGCTGCACTATGCATGCTGCTAGATTGCCCTTGGATCTGCTTTGAACTAATCCACAGTTCCTTTTGAAGAACATTAAATCATGATTTAAACATTTCTAGGAACCACAGTTCACCAGACTACTTGTAATTCTAACCAGAAATGAGCACACGTAAATGATCCGTTTATCCGGTAGCTTGAAGGGCTTTCTATTGTCCTGCTGCTGTTCTCCTTGCAGGCACTTGGAAATCATGCTCAGGTCTCTGCAGCACACTGAAGGACACAGACTCAGCTCTGTGGCTCTCTCACCATCAGGTGTGTTTCAGCCTGTTGGATATTCTCGCAGCTCCTCTCTGAATTCTTCAGAGCGCAGTACTGTTCCCTGGGAATGCTGTCTGCAGAGCTCTAGCAGAAGCTGACCCAGTACCAAATACCATCACAGAGCCCTTGCGGCTACCTGTGGAAGAAACACATTAATGCTTTTACTCACACGAATGAACTCATGGAAAACAAGTGCAGATCTTCATTACAGTGTGTGTCCCACCCCTGCGCACACAAGCCAGGCCAGCCATTTTGCTCTGCGACACGCTGCTGCTGCTGCTCCTGACACTTGTATCTGCTGCCTCGGTTTGGCAGGAACCCTGGCTGGTGTGCTGGGAATGTACAAAGTGAAATCTCTCTAAAAGTGAGTTTGTTGTGAACTGTGAGCTCACAATTCTCTTTCCTGACACCCATGTATAGGAATGATTTTAGCTTTGCTGTTAGATCTTCTGACTCTTCCTGCCTCATTTATCTCAACTAGCCAAGCTACAGAGCTGCGTACAAGCCGCCTCTGATTGCAACCTAAGCTGAAGTCAAGAGCACGGTCTCATTAACAAATAATATGCATTGATCGAAAAAAGTAACAAGCAGGAGGGAAAACACGAAGTCCCCCATTTTACTTGGTGATGCCTCTGCACAAGGACCAAGGTGAGAAGGGAGAAGACCTGGCCTGGCCAGAGCTGCTGCTCTGAAGGACACCAGCAGCCAGGCTCAGAAGTAGACCCAGGAGAGATGCAAGTTTACAAAGATTTCAAGCGAAGCCTGTACTGGGGATAGTTTCTGCGGGGCTGGCTCATGATACCAACTCAGCCAAGACACATGCATCCCCCAAGAAGCTGTAACTAGACTTCTAATGAAGACTTCTGTGCTCCATTTTTCAAGCCTACAATTCTTTGCAACTATCGCTTTATCTTAAAGCTTCATTAAAGCTGATCATGAGTAATCCGACACACACTATGCATGTTATTCCTGAGGGGAACAAACGGATTATCCAAGGACACACTGGGAAACTTTTGAAGAGTCTCAGCACTGAATGTGCCGTGGGCTTTTCAGGAACCTGAAGACAAGTCTGCCTGCTGGCCTGGCAGGTAAATTGGGCAGAGGAACAACACACTGAAGCAGGATTAGTCTCTATACCTACAGGAAGCAGTAAGAAAATGGGAACATTAACTAAGACTTAAGTCAGTGGAAGTTTCTTTTGTATTATTTGTACCTACTGTTATCTGCTGCCCCTCCACCGTACCTCTGATGCTGGAGGTGGCTATCATCTCAAGGAAGCATCTCAGGGATGGAGATGGTTTGCTAAGTGGATACCAGCAAGCAGAAAGTACTCACGGGAACAGTGGTGGAGTGTCGTTACTGACAGGTAACTGTTGGAAGGGACACCAAACCCTTGGTACACTACTGATTTTCTGTACAATGGTATGTGATTTGTGAAGAATCTGTAATCTCTGTGTTTTTGTTCAGTGTTAGCTAAATACTTTCAATCTACTGCTTTCCTTGCTGTGAGACACAAGGTAAAATCTGCTTTTTTTTAGTCTTGGGTCTTGCACTTCCCAAAAGGATTTATGGGGTTTTGATACTTTAAGACAATTTTGCATTAATTTGCTTTTTTGCAAGCATCTTTACAACAAACACACTACATAAAAAATTAAGCTTATTAAAAACCAAGTATCTCACAAGTAAAAAGCTTATTAGGACATCCCTGGAAATACCATCTCCCAGAAGCAAGATAAGTAAACAGCATTAGCAGATGGATGACATTTGTCCCTATCAATTGGTTTGGCTGCCTCACTACAGTTCCTGCTTCATGAAATAATCTTTCAAAAATGGAAACTATCACAAGAAACTTGAACTAGGCAAGTATCACTGACAGCTACAGACTGATTTACACTGGCAATGCACTGAAAACCACAACTGAAAGGATAGGAAGCCTACAGACTTCAGTGAAAAGGATTTTATCTGTATCAGTGCTAGTGGTTTATAAACCCTCAAGACCTGAGATACAGTGTTGATGCAAGAGGATTGTTGTAAATGCCTTGCCTCTCTCAAACCTGTCTTTTACTGAATCAAAAAAAATGCTAGTTATGGCACTGACAACTCTGCCATACGAAGTCAGCCCATCAAGCTGTTGCTCACAGCTGCTTGTACAGCAAGGGTATGACAAAATGAGATGGGGATTTAAAATTAACACTAACACACTAAGCATCATCTCTGGCTGAATGGTACCAAAATACTTTACTCATGTTTTTTATCCAGTACTGTCATCAGTGGAGGCCTGTTAGCGCTGTCTTTTTTACCACTGTTAAGTCCCATTGCATCCCATTAGTGGAACATCAGTAAACAGCGTGTAAGTTCTGCAACATTCACGGAAGTCCTTAGCGATCGACAGCACAGGCTCAACCGTGGCAAGGTAAGCAATTGCATCCCACAAATACCTATGCAGTCACAGCTCCACAAAGGTACAGTATACAACATTACTATTTGCACTTATGCTGGATTTGAGAAAGACATACCTTTTAAAAAACTGCTATGATCAGACTCCAGCAAGATTGAAGGCTGCTTGCCTGTCACCACGGGCAGAAAGTCACAGGATCAGTAGTATGTGACTAAGATGGATGACTTCTGTATCTAAACATTTGAAAATACTTACACTACGAAAAAGTTTATAAAACTAGTTTTAAACCAGCATTTTAGTGCTTTGGTAGTTTCATCAAAGCCCCATTTTTATCATTTTTAGCTTCTTCCCAACTTGCCCATTACTACCACTTCCTACATGGCAGTTCTAGCTGATACCTAGGTGCAGGTTAACACACAATTTATAAACTGGAATGGAAATTTCTCCCTATATCCCTGACCATAGCAATAATTTCAGCTCTGACAGAGGAGCTCTCCTCACTGGGAAAACACATACCTCTTTCTTTCAGTGTCTTCAGGGTATGATTCCTTCAGCAGATACGTTAAAACAGGATAAGAAGAGAGTCTATAGTCTATAAAGTTTTAACAGCATTTAGGATGTGGGTGGTTTTGCTGTGGCATGTGCGAGATGATAATGCACATGAGGATGTGGCACATCCCACTAACCCAACACGGGGAAGGAAGAACAGTTAATGCTCAAATATATCCTTTCACTAATCTGTGCTGAAAAAATAGCTCTGGTTACACAGAAGAGTTGCAGCTGTTTCTAGCATACGTCAAAAAACAAATCTCAGCCAGCATGTTCCGTTTGTTGTTGTACACTGCCACCCCATGGTGAAGAGCAAGCTTGTTACTCAAAGTTATCCGGATTGCCACCCTCCCTTTACAGCTGCTGCATGCTTGGTGATGTGACAGACAGAGATTACCCAAGACTAGCATCAGATATGCATGTTTTTGCAAGAAGCAAACCTTTCCTTCCCCTTCCCAGTGATCCTTCTGAACAACTCTCGTTCCAGCTCCACCCCACCAACACACCATATCGAGCTGCCCTGCTTCTGCATCTCTGCTGTACTTCTGGCAGGACTATTTTTCATTTATTTTTAATTGATTTTTTACAGAATTGAACTGTATCACCTGGATCAGGGCTAACAGGCCTAGTTCACTAATTGCTTACAACATTTTTATCCTAGAGCCTCATTCTTTTAGATTCCTGAAGCTTACCACTTAAAGTAACTACTTGCTTTATCTATGACAGTTCATAGAGCAATCTGAACAGAACAAACAGCAGCAGGCTTATTTCTGTTTCTTCCCTCTTCTTCTGATACAAATCAACTCACTCAGAGCTCCTTCACTCAGTCTTGGCTTTCTCCCATTACTGGTGAAGAAATTATTTCTTGTAAATGACTTCCCTGAATAAACAGATTTTAATTCTCTCTTTCTTCCCCCTGGGGATTTTTCACTTCTTGGGAACCTTTGAAAAAAAAATCAGTGTTCTTGACTGGACTACCTTACCTAATAAAACAGACAATAGATTTGTTAATCCTATTCAAATGCCAATAAGTCTCACACACTCACTCCCCAAGACACACTCATGGAAAACAAAGTTAAACTTCTGACTATCCCCCATAGTGAGCTATCATATTTAAAGGAATAGAAAATTTTAATACTCAGTGAAAACGCAACCAGCAACATTACAAAGTACACATTTTTAATCTGCATTATTTTAATCAGTTTGGACTCACTTGTCTCTTAAGCAGAGCACAAGCATATTTGCAGTTTTAGCCAAGAGCTTACACAGCCTACTTCCCTCACTACTTTTCCTGGAGCAGCAATCTTTAATTGCCTGTTGATAATATTTGGGGTTTTTTTGTGTATGTACTAATCCACAGGTATTAAGCCATACGCCATGGACAGTCTGTATTTCTGGAATCCACTTCTCCAGTTGTTCATTCTGCCGTCAGCTTACCTGCATCTGCTGGTAGCTCATAGATACGTCTTCAAAAAACTCTCCTCAAATTTAGGACAGTCCATTTGCGAGTCATTACATTTTCATGCAAATTCCACATTTCAGTCATCATTATTTATTAGCTCATTTTTTCATGCATGTAGAATACCTGCTATGTGGCAATCCAACTTTCCTGTGTTTAGAAACTTCTTTGACATGTATTTTTGTATTTTCTTCTCAGCAATGCAATAAAGAACAACCTAGATGGTAGGCACATTCTTAATTTTCTGAAGACAACAGCAACTATCACTAGGTAAGACTAGTTATCTGGAACTCAGTGGCACTGTCCTTCATCTCACAGTTCCTTCAAGGAAAGATCTTCTCCAGTGTAACTTCCTTCCTTCAGCTGTGTGGTCACACGATGAACAGCAGCAACCATTCCTTCTGTTTTCAAGGGAGAAGACAAGAGGGAAAATGCATCTCATTTTCCAGGGAAACAAAAGGGCTGCAAGGCAATGAAAGGAACTGCAAGTAATCAATTTTTAAACATATATGACAAGACTTTGGTTTTAGGTCTTAATTTCAGCCTTTAACCACTGAGAAAGGCAAGTAGAGCAATGGTCTAGGACTAATAACCTCCTCCCACACCCCTTTTTGATCGAGCCTTAGCTTGATCTATTTTTATCAGTAGGGAACAGGTTTTTTTTCTTGAAACCAAGACGACACGTTTAATTTATCCATCACTCTCTTCTCCCATATGCTCAAGTCTTCTGCAGAACGAGGCACTTATTTGGACTGTTCCATATTGATTAAAGAGGCAGCACACTAGCAGCCCTATCACAAAAGATCACAGCAAACGTACTCTTACTCTGACTTTAATGTTGTGTGAAAAAAAAACTTACTTCAGCCTTTCTGATCTAAGTTCTTTAAGATAAGGCATGCCAATGACTTAAATATTTAGATTATGCCCCCTACTGCTTGATAGTCAATACCAAACTTATAAAACAGCTACTATTTCATAATAGCTCCACGAAAGAGCAATCTCATTTCTA
>NW_010105633.1:0-47500 GCF_000699245.1 Pterocles gutturalis | reverse complement strand
CACTTTTGAGATAACACTTATTTTTGATCTGGTGGCTAACAGAACATCCTGGAAAATGACCAGTGTAAAAGCCTGTCTATACTCCTCCCCAAGTATCCCTTTTTGACCACCACTACACAATGTTAATTTAAGCCAGCCTGATCTAATACAAGTCTTATTTGCCATAAATATATTTATTAAGCAAAATAAAGACTGTAAAACATAAGCAAATGTAAAAAACCCACCTTGGTACTGCATCCACAGAAGATGAAGCTGGAACCTTGGGCACCTGACAGTTTGTTGCTGCAGCCAGCTTTAAGGCAGACGATGGAACAGCACTTAAAGTCCTAGGTATATGTCGTGCATTGAGTGTGGTAATAGAGTTTACAGTGGCAACTGATGAGGGTACAGTTAATCGAATATTGTTCCCAATCAGAACCTGAGTTGTTGCAGAATTGGCAGCAGTTACTTGGTGACTCAGTGCACTGTGGGAACTTGAAGTCTGCGTTATATTTGAAGGCTGTAACAAGGCTGAACCTGCTGTTGATGATGAACTTGTATGGACAAGTGCTGTAGGTGTAGTACTACTGAGGTGTAAGCCCTTGTACACTCCTGCAAAAGAAAAACAGTAAGCTCATTTTTCAGAAAATACTCAGCTCCAGACATATTTCCACTGTAAAAATCAAGATGCAATCAAATTCTGTTGAACAGCTGCATACCTGAAGCTTGAAGAATGCCATTCACCCCAATTCCAAGCACCACATCATCCTTCATTTTGAATCCCATCAGTTGTTCTGATGTAACCAAAGCTGAAGCAGCAAACTGAGCACTAACAGAATCCAGTGTCTTGGAAACAAAACCCTAAAAACAACAATGGTGGCAAATATATGTAATTGAGGCTTCCAAAAGTCAGTACTCTCCCCATTTTAAAGCTACACACAAACTAGTAAAACAAAAATCAATACATGTAAATCAGTACTGTGGCCCAGTCATTCTCTCTGACCAAACACGTCAGCATTTGGTACAACTAGTTAAGATATGAACTGTGATTTTTTTTCTTTTCCTCCAGGCACTTTAGCTCCATTACAACAAGAGAAGAAAATCCCCACAACTATTTAAAATACAAAGAAACTTATTTCCAAAGTTTTATGGAACAACATTGTTTCACAGGTCAACTTGTTTTCATAAAATTCCAAACCCAATTCAGGCTTGGAGGTTCAGACTGCAAACAACTGAACCTTCTTATGTGTGTGTCACCACCATCATCACTACATATTTTTGAATATCAGACACTTCCATAGCTGTATGGAGGACATATTTAGGAGTTAGCTTTAGTTATCAACTAAACATCCTGCTCTAAAAATCCCCCACTATCAAGAGGATAATGACATGGCTGGAGATCTCTGCAATTCATATTTCTACGGCTTTGAAAATTTCATTAATTGACTGACCCATCTTTTTTTTGTTAAGAGGGAGCAGAGGCAATGCCTGCCACACTCACCTGCAGTGTCCCTTCTAAACACTTTACAGAATGGCTATGATGTAGATTCAGGCGAAAGCCACTTTCCTGTTGGTTAGTTTCAAGGTTCTATGGCAACAGTTGACAATTAGAGATGAACCCTGGTGGGAAACAATGAGGGATAAATCATAGCACAGACAAATCCCTCACCTGTGATGTGTTGGCAGAGGAATTACTATTTGCTTGCTGTTGATGAATTTGTGCAAGCTGCTGTTTCTGCATTAGTGCCAGTTGCTGTTGATGTTGCTGGTATTGTTCGGCTGTAAATGCTGAACAAAATATAAAACGAGAAAATACTATATCAAAATATGTAGGTGTTGTGTATATAAACACATCTATTTTATAATCCTAAAAAAAATAATAATACACCACAGCAGGTTCATAAGAGCCCTTAATGCACCTTTGGGGCAAAAAGGCTACCATTCTCCTAGAAATTTTTGTTCAAATTAAGCGTTGTCTTTTTAAGCCGTTTTTTAGTATATAGGCTTTAATTGCTCTGCTGCATTTAGCTCAAGGTACCAACAAAGGAGGGGGAGGAGGAAACCAAAAACACAATCTAAAGCACCAAAACCTCTCTAATTACAAAGAAATTACAAGTAGAAATGGCATCACTGTTTTCACTTTGTGAAACTATAGTATCTGTATTACTAGTAAAGTAGGTCTATATGAAAAACTTGGCAACTACATCCTTTCAGCCCTTTCAGCATTTCAAAGGTAGCAAGTACCTACAATTGAGATTTAGGCTGAAGTTTAGTTGAAAACATTCAATTGGGTATGCTTACAACTATGAAGGCTATCACAGTACAGTATTGTTTTCAATCACACATGTATAAGCAACTCCATCCAAACACAATGTGACAGAAGTACATCCTTCTCTCTAAAATCTTTGAAAGGCGATGCAGTAGTCAGTGCATTGCAAGTCAACTAGAATTTTATCCACCTAGTCCACAAGTATAAAATTGCTAAAAATACCAGTATCATGCCTACAGATTCACAAGGGGATGCCCAATGGCTCAGGGGTGGGGAGCCATTAGTTCATTGATAAACTTTGTTATGTGTGAGGATCATTTTATTTAAAATTTACATTTACAAAATGAAAGGCGAGTCTCAGTTTTCAATTTAAAACTGAATCAAGGCTGGAATGTGAATCCCATTACAAATTCAGTCTAAGATACACCTTTTAGATTTTTCCTTCAATTTTCAATTTGGATTGTACAAATGCTCCCAAATAAGCAATGTAATTATATTCATACTTCTGGAATGCAGTGAAATCACACTTCTGGGGAAGTTCACTACTGCTTGGCAACAAACCACCACCACACATGAATCCTGTTCACAAATTCCTTTTTTTTTTTTTTTTTTTGTTAATCTACTCCTTTAGGTTTACTTGCCTGAAGAAAATCTGTTTCTATCAAAACTATAATAATCTCCTGCTTCTGAAAACAACAGCATTCTGAAGAGAAATTGTACCTTATATATAAACTCGAATAACAAGTCAACACAAATGGCTAACCAAAATAAGAATATTTGCAAATAAACCGAGCAAACACTGCTGAGCATGCATTTGTCCAGTGTACTTGCAATTTCCCCCCTCCCTGGCAAAAACATTGTTCCAAATACTTCTATTATGTACTGGAAATAGCACTGAATTATTACCAGCACTTTGCTATCTCAGCAGTTGAAGTTACAAATTTTAATTTTGCTGTTACAATCAAGTTACTAATTTTAAGTAACATTTTTCAGCAAGTAGGGATGCAGCACTTTTTTATATTGCCATTGAGTGACAAATTACTTCCCAGCACTCTTACAGTTAAATCTCACTTCAACTTGCTTCATTTCTTCACTGTTTTAAAGTTATTCCTAGGGGAATAGCTTAGTAGTAACACTGTTCATAAATGTCCTTACTAAAAAAAACAGCCAAACCTGAATTCATAGACCAAATATTCACAAGTTCGCTGTTTAAATTTTAATTCTACTTTACATATAGATTTTTTTTAAATTGTCACCAAACACAGAAGTTAGAGCAAAAAAGCTTCAACACACAAAGATTAGCACGTAGAAAGCTCAGTAGCAGCAGCAGAGGGAGAAAAATGGGATGTACTATTCTTGTACTGATACTTAATTTATATTGACCAGTTAGTAGTGACTTGTTTTTTAAAACCCCTAAAATTTAGAATCAGTACGGTTTAGCCAACACAGTGCCAATGATATTGAAGGTTCCATGTATTAGTAAGGTATTTTATTCTACAGTATGACACTGTAAACATATTGCTTAAGAATGGGTTGCGTAAGTGATGTAAATAAAGATCTCACAGACTGACAGAGAGGAAAATGGGCAAAAAAGAATGTTATACCACCATCTTTGACTGAATTAAGATTAGAAGTCTCCACCATCATAACCACCTCACTTTTGTCCATTTGAGTAAGTAAAAATTATTAATAGTTAGTTTCAGTTTTCAAGCCTTCAGTATATTTTGGATTTTAGCTATAAAGTAAGAGTTGTAGTAAGCACAGTCACCTATGTTGGTTTAACCAACTCCAAAATATTGTTTTCTTTTTGAAAAACAGTAAATAAAGTCTGGTACAAGCTGTGTTCGTTTAGGATAGCCATTACTTAGGACAGTCTTTAAATGCTCCTCCTTTCAGGAAGCAACATATGGAAGAACTGTATTTTTCAAATTATGCACCAGTATACTTCTTTTTAAGTAGTCTGTGACCCTTAGAGCTGTAGGTTTGCCACCACTATAAAAACAGTTACACAGCTGTCAAAGTAAACAAGTGACAGAAGCCCACTATGACCACTACCCTCATCTATATTCAAACTGCTGCTTTTCTGCTCAAATATCCAAACACACATACAATACTGCCTCGAAAATGCAATGGAAATTGCTATTTACCTGTCATATCTGAAAATACACTCATGAACAATTTACTTCAGGTTTTTCAATTTAGGTTAAAACATTCAGCAACATTTTTGCTGCTTCCCTTATTAAAGATAAAAGCTACTAAACATTTCAAAATACTATTTAACACTATCAGAGATTTTCTGTGAGATTCTGAATTAATCAGTTGCATCCAGTTCAGAAACACAACACTGCCCATGAAGGACTGCTGCAAGCTACAGCCTCCTAAAATAATCTGATTGATATTCCTTTTCCATTCCACAGCATATCCAGATATACTCACGTACTAGAAGAGGGTATAGATTGTAATTACGAAAGCTATCTCTTCCTTCTCCAAGCTAAAGCAGCATTACATTGAAGGTTTTGTTGAAAGTGTTACTACTTCTGAGAACTATAAAAACCAAAATGAATCATTATTGATTTTGAAGACCTGCAAACTAGGATAGTGTACTTCATTCCTCTTCTGTTAAAAGCCACCATGTATTCTGCTCACTGTCACTAGGCTTCTTCCCCTCTTGCTCTCAGAGTACAGTATATATTACACTTCAATTGAAAAAAAAAAAAAAGCCTATTGATTGTGAGATAGAAATTGTTTCTGAAAACCATCACTCCCATGCACTAGAAGTGTTTGTATTTTACACAAAAGTACTTCTACACATTTAACCTTACCTATTCATTTTCTGTAACACACAGCTATGGCTGGAACTGGGGAAGGCTTCCTGGGGAAATCACACACATGCTGAGCATAGTGAAATCATGGGTGTACTGTCTGTGCCTCTACAACTGCAAGCAGAGTCCTAAACTTCTCAAAGAGCTAGTCTAAGTTCAACTGGTGTTCCACAGGGGTCGGCATTGCGACGAATGATGTTTAACATCTTTGTTGGCAACAGACAGTGGGATTGACTGCACACTCATCAGATCTACTGACACCACCAAGCTGTGTGGTGCAGTCAACATGCTGGAGGGAAGGGATGCCATCCAGGGGCACCTTGACAGACTTGAGAGGTGGGCCTGTGCAAACCTCGTGAAGTTCAACATGGCCACGTGCAAGGTCCTGCACATGGGTCGAGGAAATCTCAAGCACAAACACAAGCTGGGCAGAGAATGGACTGAGAGCAGCCCTGAGGAGAAGGACTTGACCAACAGGTCAAGAAAGGTGATTCTCCCCCTCTACTCTGTTTGGTGAAACCCCACCTCGAATATTACATCCATCCAAAATGGACCTGTTGGAGTGGGTCCAGGAGGGCCATGAAGATGGTCAGAGGGCTGGAGCACCTCCCAGACAAGGACAGGCTGAGAGAGTTGGGGTTGTTCAGCTTGGAGAAGAGAAGGCTCTGGGGAGACCTCAGAGCAGCCTTCCAGTACTTAAAGGGGGCTACAGGAGAGATGGGGAGGGACTCCTTATCAGGGAGTGTAGTGACAGGATGACGGTAATCCTTTTAACCTGAAAGAGGGCAGATTTAGATTAGATATTGGGAAGAAATTTTCTACTGTGAGGGTGGTGAGACACTGGAACAGGTTGCCCAGAGAAGCGGTGGATGCCCCATCCCTGGAGGTGTTCAAGGCCAGGCTGGATGAGGCTTGAAGCAGCTTAATCTGGTGGAAGGTGTCCTTGCCCATGGCAGGGGGCTGGAACTAGATGATCTTTAAGGTCCACTCCAACCCAAACGGTTCTGTCACTCTATGAACTCTTTTTTTAAAAAGCAATTCAAGTAGAGTGCATTGCCGACCATAGAAATGTAGCTGCTATTAATGGGTTAATTATATGGATTACAGAGAATGTTTTTTTCTTGCCTGCAAGGCTAGCAGAGATGAAACTACACAGTTACCAAACTTAGCATCCTGTTAGCATCACTTTCTCTAGAAAAACAGTAACAGTGTCCTTAACAACTCTCTTCCAGAAATTTTATTACCTCTTCTCATTTTTATTCTAAAGAGAAGAAAGAGCACAGCTGAAAATCCTTCTTCTGTGTCAAAGAAAGATGGTAAATGGAGAAGCAGCAAAAATGAATGTCGTGTTCTGTTGTGTCATATACTGGTCTTGTTTCTGTACACTTAAATTGGCAACCAGATTTCTGGTAACTCAGAAGGGTACTGCTACACAAAGTTACATATCCCTGATATTACTCGAGACCTTCAAGGCTTTAAAAAAAATTAGTAAAGCAACAGACAACTGAACAGCTTGAAGTTAAAAAAATGGACAAAACGTAACATTCAATGGTTAAAGACAACATGTGAGATTTTAAAACAGATTCTTGCCTCAGCAGCCCTAGACAGGAGTGCACCATATTTAGACTCTTCTCAAACAGCATATTAGGGCCACAGTGGTTCCATGATACAGTAATGACTACGTAACACTACAGAATTTACTAAATTGGACAGTGACAAAACATACAGTTTTCATTCACTACACAGAATCTGGGGTGAAGGCTGTAATATCTCAACCACCACTACTGACACACTATAAATAATAACATAATAATTCTAGAATATCTCAACTGTCTTTCATAGCTAACAACTGTACCATCCCCCAAAACTTCTACATACTTTCCAAGACACATTCAGTAATTTATACAAGTCAACTAACTCCTTTCCTAACTTTCAACATTAGGAACTTTTACAGCACAACCCTATCTGGAATTATCCACATCTGAAGATGATTGTCAGAAAATGGGTAGCTCAAGTTTTACTGAGACTAGACTACATGACTGCTTCTTACTCATTTGTTTCCAGCATACCATTTTAAATTAGAACAATTAAGACTCACTATGCTTCTGAATTGTTTCTGGGAGAATTCCAAATCAAGTTACAACATTTCAGTTGAGACAGCCTTCAGGATTTTAAGTCAGTACATTATGTTATGCTGTTATCATCTTCATTTAACAGCTTGGAACAATGCACACACCTATTCCGCAAGTGTATTAGCGCTATACTTTGCTAGCAAGAGAAATGTTTTCTGGCTTACAGTCTGCAAAAAGGAATGGAAGGCAGAAGAAAAAGCTTTAGGAGTTTGCAGCTATAAATACAGGGAAAGAAACACTGTATGTTACTGAGACTGACTGACAGGATAAATCACTGCTTAGTATACCCCCTTAGCGACAGCCACAAATCTTGTGCAATAACTCAGTTTTTTAACACCACACTACACTATGAATACATTTATCTACAATCACTTACATGACTATAATTATCCCAAAGATTAGAGACATCTTGCTTACATATCAATTTTTTTCTCAAATTAAGCTACTGAATAATATCTTTCAATTGGAGGATTCTGTTTACATATCTATGAATTTCTGTGGCATGCTGATACTTTTCAGGTGTTGTTTTCTTGGTTCACAGAGTAACAGTGATGCTGTCAACAGACCTCTCAAAGATCCACAATTCTCAGCAGTTTTATACTGCAATACAAAACTGTTACAGTGCTAACTAGTTTTACCACACCATTTAATGTGTACAAGCCTTACAATGCTGTAGCTTATATTTAGCGTCTCTGAAAATCCAAGGCCTTCCCAGAGTGGCCAAAACCAGCGAGAAGGGAGGCTAGCTGTGGAATCTGTACGAGCAGACTGGTCTTTGTATGGTAAACAACCATAGCCTCCCTCCTGACTGCTGCTGCACTTTTTACTGTGAGGTGACTCACTAGTTGTTACTCTGCTTCCTTGAGGTAGGAAAATACTAACTTACAAAAAAAATTGACCAAAATAACTCATTTGCTAAAAACTAGGAAGAATAACCTGAAAAGTAGAAAATGTATGTGCAAACTCCTGGTCCCTGTACTAGCATTCCTTTTGATTTTCTGAATGAAAGATGGTCACTAGGTTTGCCAGGGAAACTGAATAAGCTTTGTGGAGTAAACACAATGACCTATCCAGGTACGCATTTTCTTTTTTTTAAATAAAGTTTTAAAAAAATTAATAATATGGCATTCAAACAGCTTAATTAAACCTTTCAGCAAATGCTTCAGTCCTGTTAAACACGTAAAGAAATAGATAATTAAATAACAGTAACTTAAAAAAGCAATTCCTTCATAACATTAAGTATCTGTTATCACAAGCAGAAATGTTATTTCAGTAGGAAAACTGAAGCATAATGACTATATCGGTTTCAAAGAACCTCTCAAAATCCATTCAGAGTACTGGATTCCCTGATCCTTCCAGCTGAAGGGATGGCCACTAAAAAGGCAGTCTTCATCAGGTAACAGAAGACAGATCATGTAACTAAAGCTTCCAATTGAGAAATCCCATAAACTACAGAACTGCTGAAGTGTGCAGAAAGATGATAAATCATGTTACAATGTTTTCTTAAGGGAAATACATGAGAGCATCACAACCCTGTTGTAGGATAACAATTAGAAGTTACTAATGCCAAAGCGCATGCAAAGCAAACATAGTTCACAATACTAAGTAATCCAGAACATCACATTTTTTTATCTCTTACGAGAGATGTTATCTGGCTTACACTGCCTGGTTAAAGATTTTCTACTATATAGCAAGTTCTCACCAGTGAATTCGGAAGATTGGAGAGACTTAGAGCCATCAGTGTGATTTAGTATTTGATGCACCAGGCCCAAAGATGTTTCACTTTCTGAAAAGAAGTTCAAGATTGATTTTACTTAAACATGGCATTATTAGATACTACGAGAACATGAATAATTATGCCCTTGATTATTACTACAACAGCCTTATACTTCAGCCCAACAGAACTTAAGTGTGAAAAATTTGTCACATCAGAACTCTAGACTTAGAAATTATAAACTAGATATAAGATCTATATATGCACTCCCTACTTGGTAGTGAAAGAAAAACCGACAGAAAAGAATTAATGCGGATTTTTACCAGACATTGAATGAAAGCTAGAAATGCTTCCCATGCACTTATATTTGTCTGCCCATCATTCTTAATATGAGTTTTCAACAAAATGTCACAGGCCAGCTGCGGTACACAGTTTACTCTGGAGTTATACACGTGACCATCCATGCAAGGAATGCAGACAAATTAACACTTTACACAAGCCCAAAGGACCAGCAACTTGAAGCAAAGTATTACTCCAACTGGGCTGAAGCTGAATGAGAAAATCTAGTATAACTACAAAGTCTCAAAGCCTCCAGAAGTGCTTAGATGTTTTAGTAAGTGTTGACTATTTCTCCATCCCCAGTCACATTTCCCAGACTGAAGAGGCTTTTCTTTTAAGATTTCCTCTTTCAACTATGCCTAGGACGGGCTATAAACATCTATTACTCCCAAGGCCGCTGCTTCTTCAACTAGGATCTCAGTATCTCAGCCACAGAGGGACCAAGACTGTTAAGTTTCAATAACTAACTGAAAAAGGCCATTACAAATGTTAGTATTTTTCTTGAGCAAGTTTATCCTGCAGTGTGAAAATAAGCATTTGGAAAAGGGAAAACAGTAAAACAAACAGCAGTGTTGAGACTATTACAGATACAAGGGTTAAATAAAAAGATCTAAACACAGCCAGGGATGGCATAAAAGCAATGAAAAGGCAGGCCAAGTCCTTCTACTATGGTGTGAGGGACTGCCGCAGGGATTGAGGCGCTTCGTCCATGCTTCTTTCCAGAAAAGGGATTCATGAAGGAGGGTGTCAGGTATCCTTAATGAGAACACGAAAAAAGAATACACATCCATCAACTGACAGTACAAATTTGGAGATGGAAATGCTAAACACACATTTGGAAACTGGAAACACAGTTCACCATCCTGCTAGATCCCCAGTGTGCAAATCTGCTTTTAAAAAGCAGATTACGAGACACCAAAAAAGATCCAAATCTGGCAAAGATGTTATTTCTATGGAATCCCCACAGAAAAAGTTACTGAACAGCAAAGCACAACTGGCAGCACATCATCTAAATCTCTAGTTTACAAGAAAATGCAAGGTAAACTACTCTAGATTTTTTAAACTATATTGTGGATGCCTGCAATTTTTCACCTACAGTAAGGTCTACAATCCCAAATATCATAACTATAAGAATTTTCAGTAAGGCTTCTGCTAGAATACTTAAGCTTCTCCTCAAAGAAAGAATTTCAAATTTCATGGGTAGACTCTAGTTAACTGCTAGCCTCTTTAGTCTTGACAGCTTGCAGACTTTCTTTCCAATGTGACCCAGCTTCTGGATGAAGAAGGCTGAAAAGAGTAGAATGCAGATGGTTGCCTGGTCTTACTGTGGAGCCTGGGAACCAATGCTCAAATCTTTCACTAGTATCTCTGGTCTGCCTCCTAAACACAAGGCTGCAACAGAATTATACATGCTGTGCAGTTTTAAATGTGTCTAACTTTTGATTACTAGATGCAAGCATCCAAAAATATGAATGCAACATATTTAACAGCAAGTCTCCAGCAGAAAGCACATAAGGTGATACAGTTCAGACTTACTTGCCTGGCACAACTAGAACAATCAATCTAACAAGGAAGACTAAATTCCTGGTACACAAATACTTCAGATGAATATTCATGCCTACTGTACACTCCAGACTTAAGATACAACCTCCACCTCTGAAGATTACGATCCAGAAACTTGATGAGATTGTTACCAATACAGGCATCTTTTCTGAAATAATTCTGTTGCGTTTTGTTTAGAGTGAACAGCTTCCCCAATGAACAAGTTATTCCTTCACAAGAACCACACTTTTATGCTCGTCTGCTTTTCAGTGGTGTTCTGTAACACGTGCCTGAAGATCCTTGAATCAAGGTCTTTTTGCAAGACTGCAAATGATGCTTTTTCAGAATTCTTCACCAAGATTTAAAGGAATCACCCTCTTCCATAGTGAGGCTACTTTTCTTGGCCACTTGATCCTGCTGCCAAAGTCAGCACCCAAGTCCAGTACAAGCCCTGTTTTCAAGTAACTTGTGAAGGATTTTTAAAGACATCCCTTCTCAGTTTACACAAAAAAATCTCAATGCAACAACTTCATCTTCCACAGATCTTTTACACTGAGCACTCTGAAAGCGAGGACCAGAATAACTTGTATTTCTTCAGGGTCAAAGGCACTTCAAGACAATTCTAGCTCTTTGGGGAAAATTCTCTCCCATCTTCAGGATGGAAAACAGTACTTCCTGTAACCAGAGAATGGTATGTCACAGCACAGCTTTTATAACATGTCCTCTGATTAACAGAAGACCTGTGATATGTTCTCAACCTCATGCCTGTGCTGGCCATGACTTGAAAAGCAAGGTTTTCCACAGCAATTTTTCCATGCCAGCAGCATGCTGTCTGGATCATTCAAGGTGGAAAAAGCTCAAGACTTTCTAAACCTCTTCAGTATGGAAAGAGAGAAATTTTATCATGTGATGATGTACAATAAATACAGCAACATGACCACCTCTGCTGGCCACTACAGAATGTCAGGATGAACTTAATCTTAAAGATAAGCAATATGGTTTGACCACAAGTCACAACAGCAGCAAAGAGAGAAAAGGATTTTTAAAAATACAGATGCATTAGTGTTTGCTGGTAAAAAAACCTACTGCCACTTCAAAAACCTAAAAGGCAAAGAGAAACACACCTAAAAAATCCACACCCACAACAAACTCCCACCTTTTAAAGACAGATAAGAAAAAGGAACAGTAACACTCTACAGGGTTGTAACCTGTAGAGCGTATTAGAAAACTCTAGTACAGATGTTAGACACCTGATGTTCCTTACAGTATTCGCTACAAAAAAGATGACAATGCAGCACTTGCAGCCCCAACTGACGTGCACCTTTGAAGAAGTTAAACTCATACACAAGACGTACATGAGACATACAAACACACCTATAATCTGTGTAGACAATGTATCTTAAAGAATCCTTTAAGAAACTGAAAAAAGAACACCAGAAAACTGAATAGTGCCAAGATGAACTAGACTGTATTCTCCTTTCAAACACTTCCCCCTAAACAGACGACCATCATTACACCACGTATACACAAACACATATACACCTCCAATGCTACAAGAATCCCAATTAAGATCATAAATACTTATACAGATACAATATACGTGGTTATATTTAAAAAGTCACTATCCCAAGATCGTGATAACTAATTTAAATTGTATCTATGAATTCAGACGTAGTTATATTTTTTAATGGAGTATTCCATTCCTGTATCAAACCCTAATAAAAATATGAATCTAAACTCCCCAACATGTAAGTTTGGAAAAGCCTGGAATACTAACCTAAGTATTTTACACAAATGAGAAACTATCTGCATAGAATTTAATGTAATATGCTACACACTTAAGCATGTGTTACTTTCCCACAGGCTTTAAAATACAACCACACAATTAAAACCTTGGACAGAACTCATTACCACAAATAACAATTGCATTTAATTACTAAATGGATGTAGATACACATCTTAATCATCTATTTAAGGAAAAGAGATGCTACAGGGGTGTGTGTTTATACATTTATATACACACACCAAGACATATGCTTTAAACTCAGTTTGAACAGCCGATTTTTTCAAGTCTACGTGATTTTCAGATGTAATATATTGCCCATTACTACTTTGTAGCGTATTTATAACCTATTCATCACACATTAGTTTTGTTTTCACACTAGTAACCTGACTAACATTTTATCACAGTCCAGACTGCGGCTTCTAGACACTGTGCTTTCCTCTGGGCTTGGTTTACCAATTAGAAACATTGGAAGGGCAGAATTTGAACACCAAAAGATGCACTCAGGATCACAAACCAAAAGAATCATCAGTTTTAGCCCTAATGCATTTCCAGAAAGAGCGGTCATAAAAGAGAAAGAATGCAAGATGCAGGCAAAGACCTAAGCTAGGACAGCATGAAATAAGGCTGCAGAACAAAGCTGCCCACTAAGTCTAAAAATGCAAAGAGGAGGAGCTTTCAGAACAAAAAACAAACCAAACCAGGTGGTACAGAGAAGAAAGGTACAAAATATACTGGAAAACAGAAGGACTAAAATCATCCAATACCAGGGTATCTCTTTGAGCAAATCTCTAAAACATCCCACATTCTGGCAAGTTTATTAGGTATATGCATCTTTCCCCATCTGACTTCTACATTATCCAGGTTTTCTAATTTATTTCCAAAGCGGTAATTCAAAATGGCAAGGAAAACATGATTCTAGAGACTCCATACAAAATGGTGGTGAACTTCTGAAGTTATTTCTTTGTAAAAAACATAACTTTCTATAAAGATGACATTTAACGTACTGACTGATGAATATTCAAGTCACATTCTAACTACATAAATACCAGTCTTCCAGTGTGAAGAACCCAATATAAAGGGAGATGCTATCCAACAGTATTCCAATTAAAAAACAATTAACACCACATGAAGTTTTCAAGATCTAGAGGTGATCAGTCTGAGAGTTTTGCCAAGCATGAGCAGATGCATTGGTGGGGGTGGGCTGGGTATTTTTTGGATGGGAAATGGCATTTAATTTCATCTAAGTTCAAATAAGAATACATAACATGCTGGCATTTTAAAGGCAAACATGTTCACTATTTCCCACCACCACACTTTGTACTAGAAAAGAAACTGGAATGTAATATTTATATCAACATTTCGATCAATGTATTTTTAATTCTAAAAATCCAGAGCTTCACAGTCAAACCTTATACAACACTGGTTTCTAAACCTTCATATTTCTAAAATCATAACAACATACCAAGGTAGCATTTGCATAAATTTGAGAGACAGTACGCTACTGCTAACAATAAATACAAATAAACATTCTATGTAGCAAATAAAGAGATAAAAGTGAAAATGAGCTGTTACCATGAAAATAGACCATGATGTAAAGTATGCATGACCTAACAATATTCTGGATTTTCCGAGCCAAGTTTAAAATTTCTAGAAGCAAGTTTGTCAAAATAAACGTACCAAGATGTGCTGAACCACTGCTACTTTTACTTTGTATGGAGGTACTGCATGTCTGGGTCCCGGGTTGTGCTGTGCCTGTTCGATTTACACCCCTGTGTAATTTCCTACAGGAGAGTTCATCATTGTCACTGTCATGTAGGGATGGTGTCCGAGGCCTAAAATGCCGCCATCTACATGATTTGATATTGACTAGTATCTGACTGAGGTCTTTTGAGAAAGATTTGTCCGAGGTATTTGTTTCTGAGGTATTGGCAAATTGACTGATTGAAGAGTGTTGTGACGAGGAAAACATTTCCAAATCCAGCTGATGAAATGTATTATCGTAGTCCGAATGCGCTCTGTCTAGCAGTACCCTAAAAACACAAAAACAATGTGGAATTATACAGTGGCAAGAACGTACCAAGAAAGTAATCATTTTGCCATGTGCACTTGAGGACAACAAAGGAATAAAGTAAAAGAAACTACACAAAACTGTTCTAGAACAAGCAACCTCCACCCTCAAAACAGACACAGAATGCCTGACTAAATATTTTACAATAAGTAGTACATTTAGGTTTTTCTTCATATGTATATTCTAACTTTTACTGTTTGAACAGCTGATATACATCATCATGTATATTAAGACATTGCAACGATGTAATTTTTTTTGATCAAGTTGGAAGACAGTTTCACAACGCAAAGAAAAAAAATCTAGATAATAGAATTGCTTAAGTAACTAAAAAGCAATTCAAATGCCCTCCTAAAGTAACTTCAGTTCACAAGCCTTACTCCCATATATACTGAATATACCTACAACCATTCCAATGCAGTGAGGATGTCTCACACTAACTTCCAAACTCCCTTGCAAAATCCCAGTAAGAGCCTTCAGCTCCCAATCTGATTTTGCTGATGCACCAATCTGACTCGTTAATATGTAAAGAGGTTCTAAGCATTAATCTGAAAGCCAAATCACATTCTTACCTTTTTTAAATTAAAATTTAATATCAATGTACAATTTTCTTAAAGACATCGTACAATATTTAAGAAATAGAACTTATACACTGAGGAATTTATAAATTGTTTTCGATAAGATGCTTAGAATCAAAATGCCTGAAGCAAGTTCTTAATTCTTTGGTATTTTTGACAATGTTTGAAATTTAACAGTTATTGTCACTTGTAAGTATTCCTCCCAGAACTCTCCTCTAGAACTGGCAAGTCACCAAATATGGTCCAAATGCAGAAAAGCGTTTTCTGAAAAATGTGATTTTTGTTATTTTTAAATGCTATTATTTGAAAACAACTACGCAAATCATTTAAACACAAACCATCAATCACAACTGAAAACATACATGTATTTTCACCTCAGAACATGGGAGTGTCAGCAATAAGAAACTCTGGAAACATTTAAGAAAACAGTATTAAAGTAGCTTCCACCACTGCAGAATAAAAATGGTGACATTAAACAGCTAAGGAAATCTGTATCAAATTGAACTATTTAAAAAGCCAATCCCTCCGATATCTCCGTTTTTGAGGGGTTTGGGTTTTTTGAACTTTGTCCTTGTCTTATTGCTTGGTTTTTAGTTGTGGGGTTGGGTTTCTGGTGGGGTTTTTTTGTTGGATACTTTTTTGTCTGTTTTGTTTTTTAAACATGTAGCACTTACCTTCCACCACGGCCGACCCGTCTTCGTGCAAACCCAATACACCTCTGGGGTACAGTGAGGGTAGTTAAGCAGTATCTGTAACGCACATCTCCTAATCTTCCCTCTTTAGGGCTACTCCATGGCCAGCTGCCAGGTTGGTCTAAATGAGGCTTAAAATAATTTTAAACAATTAAACACAAGATGTTTTCCCACAACAATACTCTGTTTTATGATACATAGTGAAATTCTACTTACAGCATAGTACTGACAGCCTGCTTTCCTACGGAAGGCGAAAGAACCATCAGGATCATTTTCTTCCTCAGCCTCCGAAGAACCAGACAAAACCTTTGAAGAGGGGACGAGGAGTGTGAGGAGAGATATTGGTAAATTAATGAGTTTTTCTTCTATTCTTTCCCAAAACACAGCATAGAACTCTAGAAGCTCTACCTGGGAGAGAGGTTCTTCATCCGAGCTAGGAAAATCATACTGATTCAAATCTTTAGCATTAAAGACTGGCAGTGCAGTAGGACTTGTCTGTTGAAGAGTAGCAGCAGCAGACGAAGGTAAGACTTTTGGCTTCTTCTCATACTTTCTTTTGGGTCTAATAACATCAGGTTTATCTTGCTGCAAGGAAGAAAAAAAAAAAGCAGCGTAAAATTACACACACAAGCAAATTAGATTAAAAAGGAGAAAACTCCTGTATAAGCAAGCTAAAAAGTGAACTCATTTCTCCACCACCTTGATAGCAATACAGGCAGTCATTTAATGAATATCTGTATTTAATTTCCAGTAACTGAAACATTTAACAGACAAGGTGAAATCAAGCTCTGTTTGCTCAGTCCAGGATAGATAAAGCACTAGTGGTTAAGATAACAGTACTATTTTGGAGAAGAAGACTAAAATATCTACAACAATCTCCATAAGGAAACATTTTTATTTTCTAATATTTTAAATTAATAGGCACTTATGCTGTGTTAGGGAATTACTAAGTACCAAACAATGCTTTAAAGGTAAAAATAGAAGTTAGACTTCTCAAAGATACCCAGAATCTCAGTAAATACTCTAAAAATTAAACACATTTCCCCATACTATGCAAATTCAAGCTTAAGTGCATTTCTCAAGTTTCCAGGAAAGATTTATTTCATGCCGCAAGACACTGCATCAACCCAGCATCAATAATAGGTAAGTACACTCCAGCTATCTCAATTACAATGCTCTACTATAAATGGAAGTATTCAGCAATTCAAGCCACGTTGTCAGATTCACAACAACCTTTGGACACTCTTTGGTTATAAGAAGTCTTTGTTTAACAAATTCAAATTATACCTTAGCATTTCTCCTGTGTTACCTGACCTATTTAATATGCTCAGTTGTTGGCACTGTAGCTATGCTTTGTATGACACAAAATTAAAGCCTGCGGGCAAAAAAGTGCTGGTCAGCTTTCTAAATCAAATTATCTTATTTGATACTTTATTTAAATATAAAACCAGACAAATATATGCAGTGTGCTGGGAATATCAGTGGATCATATTTAAAAAACAAAACAAAACAAAAAACAACCCTTCAGATTAAAATAACTACATTAATTTAGAACACCTCATTAGTCCTATCTTTGTCCAATATCTAGGCAATAAATACTGTTTTGTTCAGGATATCCTAACTTTATGGACAGTACTAGAGAAAAATGTTTGTATCTCCCAGAATAAGAATATAATCATAGAATCACAGAATCATAGAATGGTTTGGGTTGGAAAGGACCTTAATCGCATGTGTCCTTCCATCTGTAGTTCGTCTATACTTCCTTTATTTCTGTCTTGATGAAAGTCTACATGTTATCATCATAACTTCAACAGAACAAAGTATTTTATTCCCAGTTTCAAAAAGCTTCCCCCCTCCTCCCATCTTAAAATGCTGTATCTTACTTTCGTAACAGCATGAACTAATAACTCGGTTACTGACATTACTCACTTTAACTTTAAATTCTTTCAGTTCCATAGCTTCTTGGTGTTTAAAAGGGCTGCTGTTAGTCACAGGAATGATGGGAATAGCATAGGTAGGTTTCACCGGCTGCCGCTGTGCCATGACCTCAGACATAATCTCTCCACTGTAGTCACCCAAATTATACCTGAAATCCGAATGATCATTTTTTTTATTTGTTGGAATGTTTACAAGGTATGTCTGGTAAAAAATTGTGCAACACAGAGAAACACAGACTAATACTTGTAACTGGGGGTAGAGACATCTAGAATGACAGCAAGAAGTACAGAAAGCACTGTTCCAGAAAAGGGGACTAATAACTTGGAAACTTCATTGCGATGACTAATGCTGACAAATAAATAAAAGGATAACTACCCTGTAAAGCCTCTAAAATATCTCCAAACAATAGCAATGTCAAGGAAAGAAGCAGAAACTAGGAGAAAAGGAGAGAGTTTCCGTCCGCATTTCACTTGGGGATACGTAACTTTAAAAAAATATGCATTTATCACTCAAAAGGTTTTAAACAGTGAGGAAGAGTGAGTTATTAATCAATTCTCCTTCTTCTGTGTTATGGAGTAGTTTCACAACAAGCAGATCCATGAAAACATTACATTTCAAGTCCTGTGCAAAGTGCCGAGTTGAAGTGCAGTTTTCCACTCTGAGGGGGGCACTGGAGTCTCTCCTCTATTCAACAGCTCATTTTCTTTAAAAAGCTATTGGAAAATCTCTGACATTTCCCACCCTCGGTATTTGTACTGAAAATGGTCAGTGCTTCAAAGAAGTGCCCCTGGTAATGACATTCAACTTGTCTCCCTAAGAAGCCAGACTAAGAAGTTAGGTTTAGAGCTTTAAAATACTGACTCACAACATTTGTTTTCAAACGTGGACGCATAAGCTAGAGAAGCCTATTCAGATTATAAGTATCAACCTAAAGAACAACTCCACATTGCAAATGTGATTCTTGGTTGACGGGGAAAGTGACAAGTTGACAGAGCAGAGCATTTGGTCTTCAGCACAGCTGACAAACAGGATATCAAAAGAAACACTAGTTGGAGATGACTCACAGAACAACATTTGATACTATACAAAATGCTTGTTCTCCTCAAGCGGGATCAAACTTTTCTAAAAAAGAACAGCAATAATGAAGAAAAAGAATGGCAATGACTGGAAATGACCTTAAAATTAGCTGGGATTTCCTTAATCTACATATTTAACATAAATTTCCAAATGAATTTACCTGAAACTATGATCTCTTTTCCTGTATAATACGTGGGATATACATATACATTTGAATACCTATACACATGTAATAAAACAATGTAGATGAGCGTGACAGGCCACCTTCCCATAATAAGCAACTTCCTCATGTTTTGTTTTGCTCTTCTTCCACAGACATATATGAAAATATGCTATCCTGTAAATGTGAGAGAGTCTAAATACTTATTTTAAAAATCTTTCACTGTTTTAAGTATTGGTGGGAACCAGAATACAGAGTAGTTTCCAAAGCCTTCTGCAGCAAATTTTCACTAAACATTACCTCTTTTCCATAATTTCCAGTGTTAAATGCAGCAACTCTCTCTTGCTTTTTTCCCTCCTCTTTATCATCTCCAGGATGGTTACTGCACGACTCAGATCTCGACGCAGCTTAAGCATCTTCTCATAAGATGCTTCATCATTTTTTCGATTCTGTAGATACACAGTGTATATGTTTCCCCACATCATTTAAATAAAATAATCTGTTTTAAAGTAAGTTCTAAATATGTATATATATATATATATAAAAATTACAAAGGTCATGTTATCCATGAGCTATAGCTTACCAACACCGTTAAGTAGGTTTAGCAGTAGATTCAGTGGAAAAATAATGAATACAAACTTTAATTCAGTAACTGTCCTAAAGTAGTCTATGTTTTTATCCTTGCAAATTAAAACAAAAGAACACCCCAGCTTTTATTGTTTTACACTACATAGCAGAATTGTTTCTTCACATATTCTACTTTTTGAGAGGGGGAGAAGGAAGAAAAAGAAAGCAGAGTGAGGTATTGATCTACTTACTTTTCGTGTCTGCATCTTTTCTGTTCGTCTTCTAAAAGCAACATAAGGATCATTTGTGCTGGAACCATCTCGCTTCTCTTGTTTCACTGCTGGGATAAGAGAGGAACCTCGACAGTTTTTCCTCTTTTTAATCCAGTACTCATAGACTTCTCTGATCAATTCATCATCTTCTTTCAGCAACAGCTTGGCCTCTTGCAGGCTGACTGGCTAAATGTAAAACCCAGCACATCACTTTCATACATCAATATATAGAGTGCGTATTTCAAATTCTTTATTCAAAGTACCATTGTACCTGCTGACCGCTGCCCTTTTCTAGTCTGTCTATCATTTCTTCAAATTGCAAAGGAGAGATGTCCATTCTTTTCTTCAGTTTATTCACAAAGATCTCATCTTCCGAATCCAAGTCATAATCTGGCTGCTCAGCATCCAAACTAAAAGCTAAATGATACAGAGGAAGTTCAAGTTAGTTTTATAACAGAAATGTTTTGTTCTAATATCAGTGTCTGGAGTACACACCAGCTCTTCTGAAGACAAAACCAAAATTATCTGTTAGAATGTTGTAATAATGCTACTTAAGTTGTATACCATTTTTTCTTTAAACAAATTACACCGTTAAAAATCAGGAATAAAAGCTGGTATCTATTTGACTATGCTTTTGTTAACCCATTAAAGCTTACTAGTGCTCAAACCAGCGAGCAGCTTTCTACCTCACTGCTTTCAGTACACAATTTTTAGATTGGTCAAAGTTTTCAATGCTGTCTAGTATTCCGCAGTTTTATGTACTGTATTATCAACAGTTAATATTTCAGCCCAAACATACTTCAAAGGTACTTCTACAAACATATGTGCAGACTGTATTACAATGACCTTACACATATTTTCATCAATTATTTTTATAATGCAGACAAGTCAGACTAAGCTGGTCTACCCTATATAGCAAGGCATCTTCAAACATAAGTAACGTTCTGCAGAATACAACTGTTCTGTTTTTCACAATAACCTACAAAAATGCAACATTCTGCATTCAAAACAACACTTCCCTAGTTCTCATGCCTCATTCAAGTTGTTATCATTCGTAAGAGACATTAGTTTCTTTCCAAGAGCACATCTGGAAGAAAGCACCGCTTTTTTTTAATAAGTAAATAGGTAGAATACAATGCAGCTGAAAACCACCACTTCAGTTTTTAGATGATTAGATAAGGAAAAGAAGAATTAAAAAGTGTAACCTTAGTATCAGCATGGAACTGTTAGTATTAGTCTCTTTATTTGCTTAGGAGCAGAGCAACATGTTCTAATCTACCTGACCTTCCACCTGATCTAGTGGAAGTTGTCCCTGCTCACTGCAGGGAAGGGTTGGACTAAATGACCTTCAAAGATCCCTTCCAACCCAAACTATTTATGATTCTAATACTTTTAGCCATTACTGAAGCTCAGATTGATATAGAAGCCTAACATTTAACCAAAGTTAATTAGGCATGAAATCAATTTACACAGCACAGATAATACTACTTTAAAAATTCTACTAATTATACCGTGCAACAGATTATATTTTTTATAATATTTTCAAAAGTTATCTTAAGTTATGTGGTGCCCATATCAAGGGTCACATCCATGAAGAATAGCTGCTATCTTCCAACAAAGACAAAATCCCAATGGATTTGCAAGTCATTGGTGTTATCAAAATCCACCTACTTTTAGATGTACAATATTTCCATCCAGGCATAGGCAAATATTACTACAACTGCCATTTCTGCTTGGCTTCCCAATCCACTCTGTCATTTTCTCCTGGTTAAGCTCCAGGGGACAGGTACTCCATTTCTTAACTATGTATTATATGTTCTCCCCTTCAAGGAGATTTGTGTCTACCCTTGCTAACAAACCTAAATCTCCCTGCAAGCTGTAACTACTAAGTGTTATAGAGGGCAGAAACAGGCCTTTATGTCGATAAATTTAAAGTATTAACATATAGACACAGACTCAAGAAGGACATCTATCTACCTCTTGATCAAGCACTAAATATACCTCTTCAGTAAGAAGTATGTATTCCTTCACATGCTGGAAAAAAATTAATTCTCAGAAGTCAGTCTTGATGCAAGCTCAATAGACATTTAAGAGTAATCTCTTGAGCTACTAGCAAAATAAGAGAGTTCTCAGTGTAGACTTCAATGAATGAGTTACTTTACTTACGCTGTATGTGAATCAGCTGCTTTGGCATTTTAAATTCTCCAGGATATATGGATTCATAGTACGCAATATTACTTTCTGCTTCTGGAACTGGTATAACCATATTATCCCTCTTCTCTCCATATACTTGTTGTGCTGAGATAGCCCGCTGGAGATGATGTTCCTATAAGCAAAAGAAGTCAAGATTAAAATCTGGGGAAGTATTTTCAGAGCTCATACTTTTTCAAGTCAAAGGAAGTCTATTTCTTTGCGAATGCTCTCATTCCAAATCCCTGAAACTAGACCTAAGGGAATCAGTATCACACCCTTGACTCAAAACGCATGCCATAAACGGGAAGGTTTTCCAGTAGGTGGAGCTCTCCCTCTTACACAAACACACAAAACACTTAAGCTACTGAACTTAGTAAGTCAAGTTGCATGTTCTTGGCACACCTAAGAATGTAAATCCATCTTTATGTACTTCTGGAGAGACACTTAAGATTGATTAGACAAACAGTGTAAACAAGTAGGTGCAGACAGATATTCACTCCGCTATTATTCTGTATTTGCTATGGCCATTTATAGCCAGTGATGTCAGAAATCCAGAAAGGAGGCCTGCCATCATCTCCTATTAAGAGAAGCAACTATTTTACCCAGACAGAAAATTATTCCTAAAGACATTCTCATATATTGCAATGGCTTCCATTATCCTGTTTCCCTTCCTAAATAAACCATGACGGTGGAAACAATTAACTTTCAGAAATCTTCAACTGTCTTTCAAGATTAAAAGTAAATCACATTTATATCTGTTACTACAACCCAAGTAACAGATTAGTAACATTACAACCTCTAGTAATTTTCTAATGCTACTATTCAAACACACTGCAATAGTATCAGCAGAGTTCACACAGTTACCAACAAAAACTCACACAGCAAGATGTGTGCATGCACATAAATTATTTACTGACAATGTAACATGGTATTTTTTCCCTAGTATCAAAGCTGGTTTCTGAAGTTTCTATACTGTTCCTTCATAAGTGCTCAGTAAACCAGTGCTGCATCAGTTGTGCCAATACAGCCATCAGTGAGGTGCTATAAACCAGATTACTGAAATACTTGAGACAGGAACTGCAGTGAAAGGGTGGCAGGGATAATAGATTTTAATACTGAAGTAAAAACATAGTGTTCACCCGTGTGATCTTACTATATTTTTGTCTGACTTCAATTCACCCCCTCTTCAGTACAACAAAGGCAATTAACATCACCTAAACTTAAAAAATCAACAGAATTATAAAACAGACGTTACTGTAAGCTGCAGAGTTAGTCCACCTCAAACTAAAACTTGTTCCAAGGTACAACTCTGCTGAAAGGATTCACGGGATTTTAGCCTTTCTTTACCTTTAAAGAAGCTGCAGGAATTTTTTCACATTTTTAACATAATTTTCTGTTAAAATGTTTCTTCACAAAAAGGGACTAATCGTGAGAATAAGATGTATCACACAATCACCGGTAAAACCCATTTGTCTGATTCTGATGCTCTAGCATTTGTTAAGTACAGCCACATATGTCACTTAGAAGATGTAGCAGCCAAAAATTCTGTCTTGGGTATGGTACAAAATAATGTATTTTCTACCTTGTAGTGAAACACTACTGACAGACACCTCAGATTTGCGTAAATAGTAATAATCCTTCAGGATTTTGTTCCAAAAGCTACAGATGTTGCAAAACAGGGAATCAGTCTTTATTGCCATACAGTACGGTAGGATTCTGTATCAAATACATAGTAATAGCCAATGGCTTTTGAATAACAGCAAAGGCCTACTGTTTTTATAATCATATGAAGGATTCGTGATATATTTATCCCAACTTGCGTTTTTAAACACGCACAAAAAAATTGCTTTGTTTTAGGGAAGAAAAGGGGTTTAGACATTAAAATTTCGATTTCTCTGATCCGTCTCCGATACGGAAATGGGCATAACTAGTTAATGCCAGTAGTTTATACCAATTTCCTAACAGGCTTCAGCAACAAGTATTTAAAGAAATCTTAACAATATTCTTGAAACAGAAGCACAAACCATAGTTTTGCCCAACTTTACAAAAACACTCAGTACTTGAGCAGAGAGTGTTAGCAGACCCACATATTATGAAAGCAACTGGATACAGCTTCCTCCACTGAAACAGGTAAACTAACCTGCTGTTGATACCTGTTTCAACTCACCACAAGAGATACTCCACTAAATAAAAGAAAATAAGCAGACATGGCAAACTCCACTTTACACCCCCATGCACCAAGTTCTCAGTTATTTGGACAGACATCAGCAACAGCAACTTTGCCCCCAACTCCAATGCCTCAGCTGGTGGCTCAACACCTCTCTCTCTCCTAATAATACATACAGTCACGTGCAATTAGTAACTCTGGAAACACTCATTTTTAACATGAAGGCATGTTAAATATCTACAGTTAACTAACCTACTACACCTTACAGTTTCTATTCTGCAGTCATTCTCTAGTGTGATTGCACAGCTGATTAGTCCCACCCAAACGCAACACATCACTCATCTGAAACTTAGCTTTCCATTTAGAAATGCAGTGGTTTCCTCAGTTTTTGAGAATTATTTAGAATTCCAAATCCTAGTCAAATACGCTGGCTGCCCTTTGTGTTACCTAGATTAAATATGTAGATGCTGTAGTCCAAGTCATTCCTGAAAACACCAACAGGCATTTAATGACAGACTTCTTCATAAATTTCACAAATCTTTCCACTTTGACTTAATCCGTTTCCAGATACAGTTTTCCAAACAGATATATTTCCACTATATAAGTTTCTATAATACTGTTTCCATTTATCACATAACAGAGCAGTATCAAAAAGCCTTTTTAAAAACTCAAAATGTAACTATCCAGTAGGTCCCTTTCCCTGCCGCAGAAAGAACTCAGACTGGATTAAGTGGTGTTTTTACCTGAAAAACTCATATTAGTTGTTAGTATATCTTCCAGGTCATTACTGGGGCCAAATAATTAACATGATCCACACTCCCCCAGGAACTGCTGTTAAGGTAGATTGTTCGTAATCCTCTAGCTGTCACCTTTTCAACAGGCTGTTAAGGGATTTTGTTTGGGATTTTTTTTGTTGATTTATGGGTTGGTGTTTGTAGTGGTTTTGTTTGTTTGTTTTTTAAAGCAGCACAGTTGCAGTGCCTTTTGCCCTTCTCCACTGGAAGATCATCTGCCCCTCAGAAGTTCTCAGACAGCTGTTATTTCAGACTGTTTCTTTAAATTCCTAGCATCAATTTTACGCCCGTTAGTCAAGCTCAAAGGTGGTAGTTTAGAAGGAAACTAATCTAACAGTTAGCTACCACAAGGTGCAGTCTCACGCCCCTTGCTTTCATTCCCCATATTACCATTGCCTTATGCCAGACTGAACCTATGATGACAGCTCAGGGAACCAAATCCACAGAAAACCATCTCTCTCCTGTTACTTCCCCTGAAAACAATTAGAAACAATTAGTCTTCTGACAAATTAGCTCCCTGAACTGCTAGGGCAGATAGGCAGTGGGGAAAGGGAGGAAGAAAGACTATTCCTTTGGTAGCAGCTATCCATTAAACTGGCTCAGCTGCATCACTAAATTAAAAAACGTCTTTTTGAAATTAATGCTAAGGGCAAAGAAAAGATTAAGACTTGTGAAAAGCTATGGCACATTAACATTTCAACCACTCAGTATCAAATATAATCAAGAAGGTTTCCTCTTACTATAAGTACTTACTGAATATTCTCTTCTTATTCTGCACATTCATCACTAGATGGATCTCCTCCCCTTGTTCCTCTTTTCAAGGTAAACCTTTCAGGTAAATACTAATTTTTCACATATTATTTGTTCCTATTCATCAGTTTCCACTTTCAGTGCATTCAGATTTCTGTGTTAAGGTATTCTTCTTATTGAAACTCCATTGGAATAGCTGCAGTTCTCTCACAAAAACAGTCCAAACTACTGAAGAACACAGAAGGCTCCAGCTTCTTCCCTGTCTCTCAACTTGCTTCCCTTGGATCTTTCATACATACCCTGTTTCACAACACATACTTACCGAAACTGCCTTCCACTTTTACATTTAACCATTTAAACCTGGCTTATTTCCAGAAAAGCTTCCCTCTTCAGTTGCTTTCTCTGTGTGCTGGTTTTGGCTGGGATAGTTAATTTTCTTCATAGTAGCTAGTATGAGGCTGTGTTTTTGTATTTGTGCTGAAAAGAATGTTGATAACACACTTGTGTTTTAATTGTTGCCAAGCAATGCTTACATTAAGCCAAGGACTTTCTCAGCTTCTCATAACTGCCCCTGCCCTCCCAGCTTCTTGTCTACAAAGAAGCTGGGAAGAGACACAGCCAGGACAGCTGACCCCAGCTGGCCAAAGGGGATATTCTATACCATAAAATATCATGCTCAGTATATAAGCTAGGGGAGTTGGTGGGGGAGATCGCTGCTCGGCAACTGGTTGGGCATTGGACAGCAGGTAGTAAGTGGTTGCATCCCTTGGTTTTTGGGGTTTTGTTTTTGTTGTTTTCCTTTTAATTACAGTTATTATAATAATTATTATTAGTATTATTTTATTTCAATCATTAAACTGTACTTATCTCAACCCACAAGTTTTCTTACCTCTTTCCTCTGATTCGCTCCCGCCATCTCCTGGGGCAGGTGGGGGAGTGAGCAAGCAGCTGTGTGGTGCTTAATGCCAGCTGGGATTAAACCACAACACTCTGCCTGACATTAAGAGGTACCAGAAATACAATTTTGGGAGTGAGTTGTGCTGTGATGCTAATTTGATCCAGTACTTTCAGAACAATGGTACCGTTCCTCAAACTTCATTCCCTCTACCTTGTACTAATGCTCATCTGAATTTGTGTTTAAAGTTACGCAAAGAGTTCATCCAAAACCTAAAAATCTGCTTGCTCTTCTGCCCCAAGTTCATTTTCCATCAGGTTAGCTTCCTACACTGGCTCATCACATGGTCAGACAATCCCAGATGGGGATCAAAGGAATGCAGTAGGAGCACTCTGCCCAGAGACAGAGGGAGTCTGAGGAAAACAGTAGCTTCATGACTTTCTGCAACACCCAGCCAGTAACGCGAAACTGCACCTTATTCATCCCACTATATTCCTGTCTAGGAAAGTATTTGGATGGTTAAAATTCCAACCCTTATCAGATTACACTGCTAGTTGTTAAAACAAAAGCTCAATAACCACCTTCCTCCTTTCAAAATTTTCCTCTAATTAGACAGCCTACAGGAAAAGCCCACTAAACAGCAACCCTCCTTCTGACTACCCAGAATGTAGCAAAGCACGATGCACACACAGAAATTTCCTAAGCAAAATTATATACGACACCATTTTTCATTCTATACTCCTATTATTTTTAAGATACTAAGTTTGTCCCCTGTTATCTACTCTTACTGTATCAGTATTATCATGAATGTTCCAAAACATCAGAGTGATAAGATAATCTAAAGCAAGTTGCAGTAACAAAGGCACTAGGGAAAGCAGGAACACAGTAAAGCAGCTCTCACTTTTGTCCAGTTCCGCTTTGGGGGGGTAACAGGACCTCTCTCAAATCATCATGTAAGAACACAGACGTAATTCTTCAAAACAAGTTTAGTAATAACATACCTTTGCACTTCTAGCACACTACATTAAAAAAAGCTGTATTAAAATAATTAGAACACAAAAGAAAGGATACTATCATTGTGCTTCAACCCAGCTATAAGTAGGCACTCTTGCCTGTAAGCAGAAACAAGCAGAAGCGCTGCAACTGAAAGCAAGCAGTATTTGCCTTCTTTCACATTTTGGTAATACTTGGTAAGTTTTTGGCAATGTGACTGCTGGATTCCAAGTTAGTTATAGTTTCACAAAGAAAAGTGTCACTGACAGAGCACAAAGATTTCTTTGATGAAATATTTACTCTGCAGCACATCTTGGAACCTATATTCAAAGTAAGATAACCACAACACAATGCGTTAAAAGACTAAGTGACATAACTTTGTCATTAACAGATGAACAAACCAAAGGGAAAGAACACATACTACACTTTTAGAAGCAAATTGAAAAAAAATGTTGCTGCAACATGAGTGCATCTTCTGAAGAATGAAAGAAACAATCCACTGTTTTGTAATTTGACTGCATGTTTCTTCAAGTAATTTCTCCAAATTATTCCAGAGCTCTTAGAAGAAATTAGGGTGGTGAGGCACAGGAACAGGTTGCCCAGAGAAGTTGTGGATGCCCCATCCCTGGAGGCATTCAAGGCCAGGCTGGATGGGGCCCTGGGCAGGGGGCTCTAGTGGTTGGCAACCCTACCCACAGCAGGGGGGGTTGAAACTAGATGATCTTTAAGGTCCTTTTCAACCCAGGCCATTCCATGATTCTACAAAATAATAATTCAAGGCACATTTACTTACAGAAATGCCCAAAACAGCCAACTCTGAAGTCCAGTGCATAGAGCAGAACAGAAAATCTCCTAATTCTCAAAGCCTGGCCTAAGGAAGGGACTGGTCTCTTTGTTGGGGGAAGCAAAAGATGGGGTGGTGGAAGAAGCCACATAGGGGGAGTGAGAAGAGTTTTTTAAAATATTGGTACTTATAAAAAAAGGACACTATAATTGTCATTACTGGGAACCATGTCAAACCACTACTCATGTACTGGTCTCTGCAGACTTGTTTACTTGCATCAGTATGACTGGGGAGAATCCTCTCACACCCATCCCTTGCCTGACAGAAATGCTTTCTAAAGTTACCATCTCAGAGTTCAGACTATTAACGTTTAAGGTACAAGTAAAACTTGTACCTGACAACAGGTAGTTGTCAAGAAGCACCAGGTTTATGACAGTTACACTAAAACAGATCACAACTGAGACAGAATCAAGGACACACAAGTACACAAACTCACGGACTTGTGTTTTTTATACACATTTTACCTTCTAGTAACTTGTGATCCAAAACTCTTTTAGAAAAAACCTAACAACACAGGAACCATCCAACAAAATTGCAGCTCATCTTAAACACAAACAGATTCCTCTATAATTAAGATGAAATAAGAAAACATTAGGAACTGGAAAAAAAAATTAGAGAAGTTGTTAATTATGTCATCCAGAGGTGATGAACTAACTGGTGCAAGAGCAACCTGATTGCAGGCTACAACAAAGATTTTTGGCTGTTAAATCCAGAGGGACAATGCAGTTTCTACACCTAGGTTATGTCACACCAGCAACATCTACTAGTGGAGGGACAGTGGAGGACAACACAGCAAAGCTGCGAGGAGACCCAGCTGCACACCAAGACCATTCAGACTAACTCATACCATAACGTACGGTAGGACTACTGAAGCACTTTTATGACCTGCTGCATGCAAATTATGCCACAACCTCCCCACTTCCTTGGTTCCATGAGCTCTGGGATACATATCCTGTTTCTCAGCCATATGAGGATGTCAGTAACCCGCATGATCAGGGAAGGCAGTCTCTTTCAGAAAAGTCATGGTCAATTTACTCTAAAGAAAGTTTGTCCATAGCTTCAATCCAATAGATCTGCACACAAAGGAGACAGAAAGGAATAAAACAACCAAATTAAACTGGCTCATTCTCTTCTAGTTTTCCTGTTTACACATCTTAGCTGTCCTGCAATCTACTAATCAGACATAACTTATATCCAAGATGAGGAGGATCATGGAGCGTGATCTCAGGGAATTACATGCAAAAAAAAAAAAAAAAAAAGGTTTCTTTATGCCAACCCTCACTCACATTACACCTTCCCCTCCCTAGACCCAGTTCAGGCATCAGAAATATATTTTTGTGGAACTCTCTGGGGGGGTTAGTTATCTGCCACTGCAATAGAAAGGGCTCACCCAGAGACTGGCAAGCACCAGCAATGCTGCAAGCAAAAAGTTCAGAATACACAGCCAGAATATAGTAGCTGTCTTAGATCTATATAAACTGCTCAGAAACACTGACACTCCAGATTTCCTTTTCATTTTTCTTAACTTGAGGGTAGCAAGTGGCTCTAATGCCTTCTAGGTATGACAGAAAGCAAAAATAAATAACAGGCCTCACAGCTTATTACAGAAACCCCACACTTTTCCTTTTACTACCTCACATGCATATCCAGTCACACGTTACTACATGCAAAACAGCAAAGACATTCTGACACGTTTGTTACAGCATCTGTTTCCAAACAACTGGTGAAGAGCTCCAAACCTGACTGAAGTCATACTCATGAGGGCAATCTGATCCTGCCTTGCAGAGCACAGAAGTCTTCAATAGGTATTCTGGCACAAGATCAGTCCCTGAGTTACACTCACTCTGAGACAGCAAAGCCCAACTCCTGAATAGCAGCTTATAGATGTGACCTTTGACAACAGCAAGGCAACAGTTATGTTGCTAAGCGTATGTGCAGCTTCTACCCTCTTGACCTCAAGTACATTAATACCATAATGTGTTAGCAACAGTTTAAATTTGGTCACAACAAGCACACATGATCAAAACAGGACAGAAGTGGCAGGTCAACAAAACAGCATTACGCCATTCCTTGCTTTCCCTCTGTGATGGGTCCTGAGGAAGACATTAGATTGCTTATGCCTCCCCACCCCTGCTCTGTCCCACAGGCAATTGTAAGCCATCTTTCTAGTATGACTACTAGTATGTATGGACACAGGGAGAACACCTTCTACATCAATTTAAGCTGCCTGAAGATTCACCTAAACCACACGGGTAGATCTTCCCTTCTGAGGCTGCCAAGATCTCTCAATGCCCTGAATCATTCTATGCAGTAGAGAAAGTTGTCTTCTTGTTATTATAGCAGAGCCTAAAACTATCTTGTCATATTCCAAACATGAACGAAAAACTACAGAGATTGCTTCTGTTAATCAACTGATGTCAGTCTCATGAGTAGTCATTTAAGAAGAATTCCACTGTAATTACTATAATAATTAGATCTCTGTTACAAATGCCAACTTAAAATTGCTGCATAGGACTAAACAGCAACTGCTCAGTGAAAATGTAATTTACTTTTAAAAATACGTGGTTTTGTGATTAACAGACTATCAAGAAACCTTGCTAATTACTAGTCCTTTTATCCGGAACACTGGTTAGGTCAGCCACAACGTCCTGAGCATCATTGTCAACTGCTTTCTCCATGTTCAAATCAGACACTTCTAAGAGTATGCAAGGAGTCTACCCTTTTCTTGGAAAAAATCTTGCTTCCATATTCGTGGACTTTCATCAGCAAATTACTTACAACTTCTGGGAAATTTTCACCTGCTATGCTTGCTCAGTGAATGGTGGTAGGGAGGTGGAGGGCACACGCGGCATTTGACCCAGGAGTCTAACAGCATTAGTGCTAGAGATCATGACAGCACCACAAGAAACGGAGAGTGATTTGCTGTCCTGTTACCAGAAGATTGAAAATAAATTCATTTCATATTTTAAATTACAGTGGAAAACAGATAGGCAGAGATGAAGAAATGAATGAGACTAGCTCAAGACATGCTAGAGAGGATAATGTATGCAATCTAGGAACACTAGGAATCAGGAAAACTCTCGTATTTAACACACACTAATTACACAGTATAGGTCACAAACGGCATTTAACACCTCAATCTTCCCAGGCACATGTCCTGTTCAGACTTCCTAAAAAGACTGAAGTGACTCAGCTGCTTGCAAATCACCACTGGACTATGTGCATTCAGAACCACAGGACTCGGCATCAGTTTGAAATAAAATCTTGTTTCGGAATTGCTAACAGCTCAATACCAGCAGAAGGAGCTATCCCATCTCCTTGCTGTTGGTAACAGCCGGAAGAACCCCTCATCTTTTCCTCTCTAATCACTTTGGCTGTAATGGAAAATCCTCAGCCTTTGCAGCCCTGTAACCCACAGAAGGGAGGGGAGTTATTCTTAGGAAAGTCTTCTGCTGTGTAGTGAATCAGTTCACAGACAGGTAAGGTAAAGACCACAGCAAGCTCCAGGAAACCAGAGGAATTGCCTCTTTTCAATACCAACAAAGTTAAACCAGCTCAGCCCATCTCATATGACTTTGCCACACAGCCACATTTCACAAGATTCCAGACTTAACTGCAAACCTGTTGAAGACTCCCTTCCTTACCACAGTCCACTGTACCAGCTGTACTGTTGTCATTTGTGAGATTGCAATGAATCAAAACGATTTCAACTATATTGAACAGAATATAGTTTAATAACTACACAAATTCCCCCTAAAAAAGGATTCTAAAGAACACATTAAGGTGCTTTTAATGTAAGTAGTCCAGGGCATGACCTCCACACTGAAATCAGACCGTAACACAAAATTAACCAAGATTTGATATAGTTTACAAGAATAAAGCTTTCAGGATACAGTCTACAATAGAATGAGAACAGCTCTTAGAATTTACCCATTCCTTATCAGAGGTTTTAGCGATAAAGCCATTTAGGAGAACCTGAATAAGATTTTATAGCAAAATTATCTTCCTCTTTTATGGAGAATATGGAAGTGGAGCTTCAAGATCATTTTATCAATTGACTCATAACATTGTTTCAAGTTCCTAAGTTAACAGATACATGCAGCAATATCTTGCTGCTTGCTTAAACATTACTGTGTCAGCAATACTGCTTACCAATTCAAATAATTTTGGATGGCAAAACCTATACACTTGGATTCCAGCATTTTTTTTAGTTACAGGGACTCGATACTACTGTTAATAGTACTGAGCACTGATTTAAAAAAAGGAGTGTCACTTGAATAATGATTAACATGGCAGCTCAACTTCACAGCAAGTTTGTTTTGTTTCACTGCTCTTCTAACAATACTAATGTGCAGATGCACATAGGGTTGTGTGTTCCACCATAGACAGAAAAAGTGCCTCAACTATTACAGTCACGTATCATTGCAAAATACACAGCATCCGGTGAAGTTAAAGTTAAGTTATAAATCTACATTTAGATAGAGAACAGGACTTAAAAAGAAGTCAACTGAGTTGAGTGAAATTTTATACTACATTTCTCTCAAAGTTTTCTATGTCAACTATGGAAACAAATAAACCTACCACTCCTTCCATAGGAGTTGTTCCTCAAACCCAGTTTTCAAATGATCCTCATTAAATTAACCGCTTTTCCTTTGCAGTTAAGACATATCCCAATCTGGATCTATTCATCAACTTGGCAGCAGTACAGAATAAAGACAGGTAAGCAGAGAAAAACACCAAGCAAGGGAATAAGGCTGTGACATACAGACTGAGGAGCCCCTTTATCTCCCCAGTATTAGTTTACTGAAGGCTTGAAAACATTCCCTTCTACAGGCCAGACTGCACAAACTGGGGAGATCAACAGCTTCCCGCATCTACCTATGGTCAAAGATTCTGAAGAAAAAATAAGTCTAATTAAGACCAGGATTTGGTTTCTTTTGTTAAAAGGCATGAAAAACAGACCTCAAAAACAATATCTAGAACTACAGTTCTTCCCCTCAAAATTTGCAGTAAGACTCTAGAACTTAACATGACCTGGAGCTTAAAGGTCGATCTCTAAACACCGAATTGTGCAACTACCCAAGGACTTCACATAAAAAAAGTCCAAATTGGTTGACCAGGCTAACCTACATGCTAGGCATTACTATTAACGAAACTCTTCAGAGTGCACAAACATTTTTGGAAACTAACTGCACGACAATGGTGGATTTTATCAGTGCCATTTTATATAACACCTTCTCAAAAAGGAGCCCGTGGGTTATCGTTACCGAGGACAGTAAGAAGAGCACAAAAACCACAGCCATACTTCCACAGCTATTCTCTCCCCGAGACACAGGCTATCAAAAGCTGGGAGTACAAGCCCACACATTTATTTCAGTATGTGTTTAATACTCTGACAATTTTTTCTTCTATGAACTTTTTAGTCCAGTGTGCACTATGCAACTTTAATGCTAATAAGCTTTAGAGACTCAACACATTCAAATTTATTTTTTGTTAGGGGGAAAAAAGCAAATGAACCAACAATAATAATGAAAAAGAAATCAGCAAGTGAACCATGGGGTTTACACAGGGTCTATAACACACAAAACTACAACAGCTGTACCTTCCTATAAGATTGGTTCATTTACAACATTCTTGTCAGTTTTAACTGCCTCTTCTGTATAGTTTCATTACCTCAAGTAGTCATTCACCTTTAAGTAGTAATAGAACTTGATTGATATTTATACTGAACATTAGACAATATTCAAGTTACATGGGGACAGCAAAACCATTATCAAGAAAACCAAGTATCAACAGTTGTGTAGATGTGTTCATCCGTGAATTAAGGCTTAGCATCTTATGTCAGACAACCAAAGTCTGCTGTAACAACCTAAACAATTTAAGCACCTTTTAAGAAGTCACATGTGCATTCCACATAAAAAGCTCATATATGACCTTTCAGTTAAAAAAATCAAACTAAAGAAGCTTCCAGAGCATCACCTTAAACTATCAAGCCTATTTCTGATCTCAAAAATAAACAAAAACAATAAAAAACCCTTCTAGCATTATCCACTTCAGTGCTACAGGGAAAAAAAGTCTGAAGAAAAGCACACGGTGAATCATAGTAAAGACTAAAAGCTAGTCCATTAAACAAGTACACTTTTCTAGACTCCGCAATATCTGCATTTTAAGTACTATATTCCTCTGTACAACACACAATGTAAATAAACTGCCATATAGGGATGAGCAGAAATGGGAGCAAAGAGTAAACCGAACCTTGCCCTTGAATAACTGTAAGTGTCAATGGTATCAAAGTTCCCATCTCATACTCCTTGAAATTACAACTTTTGTTATAAGAAAAAAAAATGCATTGCAGTTTGTAACTCTTCGTAAGAGAAGCTTTTTCATGTACTGAGACAGCCAGCTTATCAAGTGACCTGTTAAGACATTTGAGAAAACTAAAGTAACCCCCCCTAAAAGCATAAACACTAGAAGAGACATACTCCAGAGTTATGCTGCATAAGGCACCTAGTAAAGAAGAAACCTATTTAGCAATTAGTACAGAATTGCTCTAGTCAACTAAATTTTGCCAAAATATGTTCATGAAAACACAAGCAAAACCTACCAATATTTTTTCAGCTAAATTGTCTTAGCTTCTGTATTCAAAACAGAATTTCAGGTCTGATGCCACAAAGCTGAAAAAGTGCTTCTTCAACAGTGACAGTGACAGGTGCAATACTGAATAACTTAAAATAGATTTTCCAAAAAGTACACCACTGTGATGAGCTTATCTATGTATTTCCTGCTGCAGGTCAGTCTTCAGTTTGCAAATCTACATGTTTAGACATTTTTCTTGTCTTAGTATGAACATTGCTCTATTTGAATGCACAAAGATGCTATCTACAGCAGAGGCCTGTAGTAGGCTGAAAGGCTTAGACAAAATACCAACTTACAAGCTTCCTGATCAGTAAAAATACGCTTTGAATGACAAAGTGCAACATGCCCCATGAGTCAGGCACCAAATAATTATTCTTTATAGGTCAGCTATTCTTGGTGTCTTCTAATCTCCAAGTTTATTTAGGTTGCCTTTAAAAACACAAGACAGACTAGTATTTCAAATTCATTACTTTTTACGTCAACTATTATCAAACTTGTTTTTGAGGCTGATATGAACACTGAACAACTACGACAGGTGAAAGACAGTAAAGTCATATGGAGAAGGGTAAGAAAGAATGAAGAACAGAGGTGAATAGGAAAGGGTTATTGTAAAGACAAGCATTTCCTTAATGCTTGTAAGCTCAATGCATTGTAACTGTCATTGTTATTCTCTCTGTACACACAGCGAGAGTTAAGTGTCTGACTGGGACAAAATAGGACTACTGAATGTGATTTACAAGGAGACAGCTTCAGTTAGTTCAGGTCACTGTCAATTTTAGCTCAGCCAAGTTTTTGCTGCTTTTTTTGTTGTTGGTTCCCCCTGCCCCTCCCAAATGAAGTGGTATTTCACCACCTTTCACTTACCCAGCACTCCAGTCAGTTTACGACCTTCATTTTTTAAAAAAACAAACAAAACGAACCCATGCCAACAAAAAATCCACAACACAAAACCTTAACACCCTTCCATGATTACATAGGTCATCACTCTTTTTGTCTATTGCACTAGCAAAAGCATCTCCTCACAAATGAGGTACATTTGATCTCTCAAGAGATACATGTCACTTTCTCCACCTCTCATATACACAACAGTTGAACCCCACTGTGCTGGTCACAACACAGAGCTGCCTGCTTCTCTGCCACATGTACAGCTGCAGAGTGTTACCAATTTCTAATGGGCAACTCCTGGCTGCAGGGGAATAAAGTTAGTGGTATGAATATCCATGATTTCATGTGCCTATATAATATATATATATATATTAAAGTGTAATAGACATTTTAAAGACTGCTTTGTGTCCTTCTCAAATACTGAGTCCAAGCATATAGCCCACATATCGGCACAGAAACCCATTTACAGGACTTCAGAAAATATCCTCTACTTCTCTTTCATCACCTAGTGCCATGTAAAACTACCAGCAGTTGCAAATGAGATGCTGTACTTTGTATGAATTCATCATTCCCTTTCTGTACAAGGACTATTTTAGCTATATTGCCATTAATGAGTGTATTCATAAGAGCATTTAGGACATCGTATCTTGAAAAACATCAACTTGACACTGCATACATTCTTAAAGAAAACTAAAGAGCTGCCTAACATGCTATGCTTTTAAATTAACAATTACAGTCTCAGTTTCATACCTCCTACCACATTAAATGGTTTGGTCATTAGGTATGACTTTTGCATTTTTTCCCCATGCCAAAAACAAAGGACCAAACAGTAACTGATCAACAGAAAGTAAAATCAAAATTATAATGCAAGGTAAAAAAAAGAGGGATAAATGTAAAATCTCTTGTTGACAAGAAATTCTAATAGAGATGAAAAAGTACTTGCCTCAGTTTGCTACCACAAAGAAGGCTCTGTGGTATTTAGGACCACATTTAAGCTGTTTCCTTTAGGTTTAGCAACTCAACATCACTGAAATATGGCAAGAGAAGTCTTCAAGACTAATACTTCAGAGCTTTTTATAATAATAGCTTGAAGACACCTAAAGGGTTTTTCGAATCTTTTTCTTTTGCATCTTTGCTTATTTCTGACAGCACACTTGTTCCGAGAACTACTTGAAGTTCTTAAACATATGGTATTGTATGGCTTTTTCCTTACACAGGTGTTTTATTCCTTTCACAACCGCTAAGTTAAAGTGAACTACCCTATGAAGCACTGTTAGCTATCCAGAAGACACTTCTCCACCTATTCAGTATTATGACAAATATTTGACCTAATAGTCAATTCAGTAAAGTAAGAGAATGTTCTCCCCATCCCTGGAAATAATACTGCTGCCAAAAGCTGGTTTAGAACCTCAAATTCCAATTCCACTTGCACAGAGAGTGCCATCTGCTAAAGTCGTGGTCTGACTTCCTTCAGATCCTCAGCAATAAATACTAACATTCCCAAGTAATGTGAACGCATAATTCATATTGAAGAAGTGTGAAAGAGCAAAGTGTTGAAACAATCCAGAGAGCAAGCTTCTCAGCTAGCATTTACCTCTATGTCCATCTGAAGAGAGATTACACTGCAGCCTAACACCGAAGTGTACATTCACTCTCCTTGTTAATGGTGGCAATAAACCACAAAAACTAGACAAACATCCAGTATAAACACAGAAGTGAACTGTACATACAATCCTGACCACAGCGCAAACCAGCTTGGGATAAGGGACTCTCTCCAGCAAATTTATTGTTAAGTCTTCCCCTTCTCTATTAATTAAAAAAGTGTTTCTTATCCAGAGTTGTTTTGAGCACAGGTCAAGTAAGAGGTCAAACTTGCATTGCTGAGAGACAGGACAACGATATTCAAGAAAAGACCAACACTGTAAAACATTGAAATTATTTTTTCCCAGAAAATTACACCAGGGAAATTACAATTTAACCTAAAGCCAAAATAAAATGTCATAGATTTCTTTCATTTTTCAAATTACAGAGTTAAGTCAACCACTGGATACAACACTTAAAAATTATCAGGTTACTAAATTATGCACAAAGACCTTCTTTACCCGATGAAATTAATCAATAATGAACAAATTGAGGGCTTGGTTTTACAGGTTTGTTTTTCTGATGGGGTCTCATTTACCAGTGGGAATATCCATGAAAGTTTTTCTTATCACTTTGGAACTTCATACTATCCTGCCATAAAACAATGAAACTTACCTTCTGACTGGACTAATCCTGCAACATACCCATGATGTTAACACTTAAAATTGTAGCTAGCAGACAGTTTGAGGTACGCTTTCCTCAGCAACAGAGCTTCTCTTCCCTCACCAGCTTCTCCAGATTTTATCAATGCTAAGGTTTTGTCTTTACTTCTAGGACATTCTGTAGCCCACACTCCAATTATCTAAAAGCCAGCTAAAGCAGCCAGCTACCATCTACCAGCTCAAGGTCCTTCTGCAGTAAAATACAGATGCTACAGAAAACCAGGCCAGACATAAGGGTTAATGCATTAACTGCAACAGCTTCCTCCAAGAAAGCCCTGAAGATCATAAAAAAATCTCACCACTTTTTGCTGTAGCCCAACACATGCCAAATTTGTTTTCAACATTTAGCTACCATTAAGTGAAGTTCTAAACATCTTCTCAAGACAAGACACCTCAGAGGAAATACCTCTCCTTCAGAGGAAGGCTGAGAGAACGAACATGCAACAGAAAGTTCTATTAATCACTCTTATCCTACAGCTCTAACAAGGATTTGTTAGATAGAGGGACTTTGTAAACACGCACATTTCACTTATTTTCCACACATACTTTTTTCTCACCAAACAAACCTTACTTACATTACTGACCAAAAAGGGAAGCTGTTTTACTTCAGTTTTGGTAGCTCAATTTCTTTCCCTTCATACAAACAGCAAGAAAGTAAAGTCTTGCCTACTGACCTGAAGTTCTAACTCAATGCAACACATTAGTTGCCCAGGATGGATTGAGAGTATTAAACTGCCTTTATTCCTAACTTTCGAAGTCTCATATAGTACTTGGCCTACTTTAAGACCACAGCATCTCCATCAGAAAGCACAGCTAGTGCACTGATATTAATCATAACCTTCTTCTAACAAAACCAGAAGATAAACAGCAAGAAAACAGCAAACAAGGTCATCACATTTGGCAAAGAACACATGAAAGTGAATAAAAAATTGTTGAGAAGAGAGTGCATTAATTTATCCACAAGCATTTGAAGGATCCAACAGTTTTGCATAAATAACCCGCTTAAACAATTCCAGTAACTGTACAAAATACAAAAATTCTGTGGGGCTCAAACTCAAATTGACTCTTACCTGTAGCCTTACTCCTAAACTTTCTAACAAAACCACCCTCCTGTTTTCAGCTCTTTTCCGAGATGTATCTAGGTTACTGAATTGTAAATACTACAAAGCAGATCACAATACTATAAAACGTTCTTCCTGAAGTCAGTTCTTATTTTCTGCCACTCTTTTTCATTTTTTTTTTCTTGTACGTTTAGTGAGAAAAAACAGGTACACAGGACACGGCCTGCTGAAATACTAATACAGGATTGTGGGTGGGGGGATGTAGATTTACCACACAGTTAAAAGCTGCACTTCTTAAACAAAAACATAAAGGCATAGGGGAAACCAGGAATACAATTTTATCACCAAAAATTGAAGAGACTGACAGACCAGGAAGTTTCCAAGCTTTTATTCATGCAATTCACCTTAATTTATTTGTTTAGCCAGAAAGATTCTCCCAGAATAGGGTTAAGTCCTTGAATACACATACAGCTGAATACACAAAAATATACATACACTGGTGGAAGGGAGAGCAGAGCATATGTAAAGGTTCATTGAACAGGAAGAGGAGATACACAGACACAAAAGCAGCAGCCAGCATTTTTATTCTGATGCAACAGTAATTTGATATATTACTTGATATTACAGCTAGCTTTTCCTCTTAGAAGTAAGAAGTGGAAATTAACTTACTACATATACCTAAGGCCAGCAAATTACAGTATTCTGTTCTAGCAGCACAGACTCCCACACAAATACACACACACATTCCTTTAAAACAAAAACTTGAAGTAGTAATGTAGTAACTTACAGGTAATCAAAACTTCTACTAAATACTCTTTACAAATTTATATTGAAATAACTGCATACACACTTCTGAGGAATATGATACTATGGCAGGAATACACACTATGGCAAAACTATTGAGACAGCTACAAGCAAACTGGTCTACTCAAAGAACACATTAGCAGATTCAAGGGCCTGCCACATTGCACTTTTTTCCCACCTGAAACATATTAACATTAGACAGGTTCCTGTGAACAACTTAAGCTTTACTGGAATAAAATATAGGATGCTAGCTATTAAAATGGAAAAAATAAATAAATAAATAAAAATAAATAAATAAAAATAAAGACATCACCTTGATTCTCAGACATGAAGGTTCCTGAATTACTGGCCCTTCCCATTACTGATGTTATTAATATTTCACTGCATATAATTAATATTGATTCTTTGCTGAAATCCATTATACGATAGATCAAAACTGAAAAACAGTCAGGAAGATAACCTTATGGGGCTCCTCCTTAAGAAAGGCTGTGAAAATTCCCAGGATGTAAAGCCTTTCCATACAAACCTGGCCTTAAAATTACTTACAGTTTACCCTTACATAAGTTCCTCTCCTTTAACTCCCAGACCCGGCGAGTTGTATTAGTCCTTCTGCCATGAAGAATACTGCTAAAGAAGCCATCTTTGGGGGTTCCCCCCCCAGCGTTAGTGTAAATAATTTGAGAGAGATTTACCTCTTTCAATGGTTAACCATCTTCATTGTAAATAAATGAGTACTAAGCAAGTCTAACCTTGTTACATGCTTTCTATTTGTGCCACTACTTGGAAGCCAAGAAAAGGTTAAAAATAATTTGAGTATGCATACATCAACTCAATTCCTGAAGAGTGGTGCACACACAGCTTTTCTGGAACAGCTTTTTTTTTTAGGAGGAATTAAATTGCTTTTATATATGTGTATAACTCATACAAATGATAAACTAGAAAAAGAACATCCTCCACCTTGAACACAAACGTCCTGACTTGAAATTCTTCCAGAGTGAGTTCACTAGTTCATATCCTCCATCACTTCAAAACAGAATTTAGACTTCATGAAGAAGTCTCTGACCTGCATAAGGCACTGATGATCAAGCAACTCCTCTCGCTATTTTCTGAAACCTTATGTATTTTCAAATTACTTTAGAGCATGACATGTACATTTTCACCACTACTACATGTTTAACTGACACCATATACAGAACCAACATCACATTATCAAACCACTTTCACAGCAGTCCCCTGCTCACAACTTCAAGTTAGTGCCCAACTTCTCCATGGCAGAGCAACAAGCCATCTATAGCGATTCCTGAACTTTTACACAGAACTGTTAGCTTCCAGAAAGTTGTCAAATCCCATAGGCATATAATCTACTCTTCTTCTTCTTCCTAGACGAACATGGTTAGTTTTGCTTCTTCTGATTTCACACTGGGATGGGCAATCTCATTCCAGTTTCAAATAAGTTGCACCAGTCTGTCATTGAAGACTACGCCATCACTATCCCTCTGACTTCAAAAGGAAAACACTGTTGGTACAGGCGGGTTTCATATAACAGAATTAACTAGTTTCTTTAGGTAAATGGACACAGTGCATAAATTGCTCACTGTAGAAGCTACTCACCACCATCAGCCAGACTTCCTAACTTGCACAAATGTTCAGGTGCACAGAATACCTTCCAACACTAAATACAACTGAACAGAAAGCTTCGGTGTTAACTGAAGGTGAAACATGCCACTGAAGCTGCCACTGTAACTAAACAGTCAGGAGCTGGGCACAGAGAGAGAAGGAGAAAAGAAAACATTTTTCATCACCTGAATATTTTGACATAGTATGGGAGTTTTCTTATACCTGAAATTTGGCCCTGTTTGTGGTGAGCTGTGATGCTTTTTCTCTCAAAATTCTCTGGATAAGAATCTCAGATCTTTCTCACACAGGTGTATCTGAAATAAGTTACTCTGCTCAATACCAAACTAAAAGGCAAAATTAAGACCATTATATGACCTCACAGAAATATCTCTTCCAGCTCTGAACTGAGGTGTTTGTAGACTGTTGCTTTAGACAAAATTGCAACAAACCCTTGCTTCTCTGATCCGCTCCTATAAAATTATCAAACAAGTATGCTCCTAGGAATCTAACCTATCAGTTAAGTGTATTTAAAGTTAAGCACAAAAAAGGTTAGACAGGTATATAAAATTAATGTCTCCTACTGTAAGCAAGCAGAAAAGATGGACAAAGGGAAACACGACAAACAGGAAGCAATAATCTCCCAGTTCACAGGACTCCTGAGTCAAAGAGTATGCAAAAAACCCTGTATATGTTCTCCTCATCTACTTCAAAAACCCTTTAGTGTTTCACCTGTCCTGGTCTAAGAAGAGACCACTAAAGAAGTTCAGTTCATCTGTTTCAATATTATACTCGACTTCTACAACCAGGGGCTGGGGGGCAGATTCTCTTCTGCTATTAAGCTAAAAACTTTATAGGGAGTTTCCCGACTCTATATTAAAGGGGAAAAAAAAAAAAATAAAAAAAAAAAAAAAAAAAAAGAAGATCCAGACTTGAAACTGATGATTCAGTTACAGTATCTGTTGAAATTTTACATTCACATAATTCTGATAGCCCCTACAAGATCCTAAAACAATATCAGTAAATCATGTATCAGGAAGTGTTCCAAAGCATATGAATGAACATTAGGTTATCTTCATTAGGTCTTCCATAGCATTTAGCAAATACTGACAGGTTACGCTGGCATTTGGGGGGTGGGGGGGAGATAGGGGAGGGAATTACATCTAATAATGGAGTTTTACCAAACAGTCTTTTCTTACACACACCCCAAGGCAGAGAAAATAACTACAACTACAGATTTAAAGAGATGAAAAGCACATTTTAAACTATTTCAACAGTTTGTTCAAAAAGCGGCTAACAGAGTATGACTGTGTTTATAGATGACAATTGAACACACGGACTTAATTCCACCTTCTGTGCAACCTGCTAGCTACATCATAACACATATGCAAAGTAAGCACTGAATGAACTCCTGACTCCTGTACAGCTTATAATTTCACACTCTGGGTGCACAATTCTTCCGTCTGCTACTAGCAACACAGACTAAAATTAGAAAGCAAACTTGAATTTTAAACTCCAAACCTTAAGAGGACTGCGCACAGTGCATCAGTCTGGCAGAAATCTAGAAGGACACAAAAGCTGCTACTCCAGAATTAAGATGAGGGCAAAGATTAATCACCGGACCACGAGCTTAGTCAGAAGAGGGAGTTAAGAAGAGTAATGCAACAAAGCAACGGGATGTCTCGCTGCTCGATACTCTCTTCCCTGACTCAACACCAAGGACAGAGACACTGGGATTTAGAAAACTTAACCTGATGGAAAACTTGCATCTAAACCTATACAAACCTGAACACGCACAAGACTAAATGGAAATGTTAACATCCAAAACTTTAGTATGACCATGGTAATATGAGCACATATATCAGGATAACAAACTCACCCAAGAAAAAACAAAAAACCTCAAACCCATGATAGCTCCCATACCCACTGGACTGTTATTAACTGTAGAAATGTCATCAACATAGGAAAATGGCATTTAGATATTTAATTTAGATAATTAATTTCTCTGATGTATACTAGGGCACTAAGTCAAAAGTATCTCTGCTCACCCACTAATCACTATTGAGGCACTACTTCAGCTTTAGAAGTTCACACTTCCTGACCTTTTAAATATGCCTTGTAGATGTTGATATAAGACGCTGCAAAACCATGGCTTTGGTGTTTTGGTTTGGGTTTTTTTTTTTTTTTTTTTCACTCTCTTAAAAAAGCCCAACACTCCACACTATATTCACAATAATTTCCCATGAGGATAATTTTTTTTTTTAAATACCTACAAAGTCTCAAAACCTCCTTAAGTTTCTACTTTTTATCTAAGAGAATCTAGAGGGTGGGGATGCTGTCTGCGTCCTATCTCCTTTCTTTTCTGAAAAATGCAGGGAAAACAAGTGTAATTTTCCTTAGTTTGGTTGGAGGCCATCAAATCTAGGACACCTGTAAAGCTATGCATGCTTTCTTTCTCAAACATAAGCTACTGTACATGTTCAGAAAGCTTCAGTCTGTCTGATTATTCAGTAAAGCACTATCTTAAGTAACTAAAGTTACGTCTGCTCTGCTCTTCCAGCTGTCTTCTTTCAGTCTAGAATTTGAATTTCCAGTTAAAGAAAAATAAAAACAGCACTTCCCTCAAAAACACAAAACAAGAGGCTACATAAGTTAACACCTTTTAAAAAATCCTTCACAAAGGATAAACACATCTGATCCATCTACTTCTTTATTCAAGCAGTTATGAATTAAAATGGACTTGTAAGCAGAATCTGCATTACTACATTAATAACAGTGGTCCATTGTTTGGCTCTCAAAATCACAGCACTAAGGGTGCATTTTGCTCAAAACCAGGATCTTGAGACAACATAGGGATGTTTAGTGTTGCATAAGAAGTGTCATTACAATTTGAAGTTTTTTCTTCTTCTTTTTTAGAGGTGCACCTGTCTCCTGGTAGTTTTTAGTTTCTTACATTTAGCAACAGACTTGACAACAGCCACAATGTGTTTACCCTAGAAACTTGGGAGCTAAATCAACTGTCAGAACACAGTATCAGTTGATAACTTCAAGTACCACTATCTGTGTGCCAAAGAGCTTTTTCCTATAGTCTTTTACCTCCAACGAAACCACTAACTGAAGTTATGACTTACTAAGCAGAAAGGCACACTCTACTTGTTAACAGAATTAACATCACTTTAACGCCCTTTGTTGACACTTCTTTTTAAAGAGTTACTTATTCCTCTTATCAATTACATATTTTAGAATTCTGATCAACTTAGCAAGGTTGTTTTTCCTTCAGAAGACTCTTACAGAACAACACTGCTTAACTGAAGTTTCCAGTTGCAATAATGAAGATGTACTATTTTCCATACTTATTCTTTGTACGAACAGGATGTGAGAAAGATGAAAGGGAAGCAAAATAGATTCTTTTTTGTGCATCAAAACACTAATTAGCCATTTAAATATCTTGTGACTTGATACTTGAATATTAAATCTCTTTGATTGCATTTTTCCCTAGGGAAAGTTATTTAGTCAAGAGGAGAGCTTGTAACTCCAAATACGTGTTCATTTAAAATTACATTTATGCGAAACTCAAGGCAATGTTAGAATTCTTCTTACAAAACAGTTATAAATGCCTGTTCACACTCGTTGAAGCAGCCCCTTCCCCCCAGATTCTTATGGACACTTCACCATCTGTTTGTATAGAAATGGAGAATACTTACAAAAATAATAGATATTTTGTATCAGGAAAAAAACCTCTAACTCAAGTCTTAACTGATACATAACATAAACAACTCCCAAATTTACAAAATTCTGCATGGCATGAAGTTTGGGAAACAGAATGTACAGGGTATTAAATCTGTAAGGCTTGCCATAAATTTAGTCAAACTACCATGTCTCTTTGTTGTCAATACCAATGTAAAACTGAAGAGAAAGCTTTCTGGGGTGACAAGAGGGAAGGAAGGAAATCTAGAAAGTTTGCAAAAACAAGAGGGAAGAGTTTAACATCAGCTATTTGATGTGAGACGATCTGAAAAGGTTTCAGGAAGACATCTGTGTTTACCAATGGCAAACAAATTTCTCTTGGGGGTGTGTCTGTGTGTCTACACAAGTATTTAAAACAAAAGCATGAGCAAACTTTAGCTGTGGGAAGTGTCTAACTTACACCTACAGCTCTGAAGTTTAACCCTTAAAGCTAGATTTAGTAAACAAAAGCATCACATTAACCACAGAAACAAGCCTTACACTTAATGTCTAAAAATTTTCCCCTGCCCACAACTACTTGCCTATAGCTAGGACATACATCTAAGGGTTTATGGAGGCTATATAGTTACCCCATGTAATTTTCCAGCCTGAAGACTTGTAACTGCCAGGCCAACAGTAAATGAGAAAGATAGCAACCTGACATTTCTACATTAAATAGATAAATGCATGCACGCGTGCTCACTTTAACTGAGAAATAAACTCAGCAAGCAGGCACCATAGCAAAAAAAACAAAATATAAAATTCTGCTACAAGTAGAAGAGTGCTCCCTCTCATATTCAGAATCTACAGGTATCAATTCAGAAAACTACTGTGTCGGAAGAAACGTGAGCATCTAAGCATTGCTATCTCCTGCTTAAATACTACTACTAAACAGATACCACGCTAAAGTTTCGAGCGCCTACACTTCACAAAACCCCACTAGCATCACCCCCCCCTTCCATACTTCACCATATACATTTTATTGGATGTTTAAAACGACTTATGACTTGCACAGGACTTGGCAATATTGAATTACGTTAAAATGGTAGGCAGTTACACTAGAAAATCCTCAGAGAGTAGTTACTGAATGGAGACAACACACAAAGAGTACCGCTCTTTAGAAATCATTCAGCCTTAAGACAGTTCATAAAAATTCACAGAACCCGTTAACTCAGAGCAATAATGCCACAAAAAGAAGACTGAATATAAAGAAGATATGTGCATTTTAAGTTCTAGAGAAGACTCAAAGTTCGCTACATCTAGAAATACAAACAGCCTGTCTTACTTTATAACCTGTCACCTTCAAAGGACAATGACAGCCTGACAGCTAGCAAAACTCAAGACTATGAAACTATCACATTTTCTACCACTAGATTTCAAAAGCTTTTTCTCTCCTATTTGCTGCGCTTAATGCACAAATGGGGGAAACCGATTACACTAGGGAAATAATTACAGATCTGCAAACACTGAAAATAACAAATAATCCACTTCAGCAGGGGTCATCAGCAGTAACAGCTATTGAATGTTATACCTATCTTGGAACACGTTGAGTGAATGACTAAATGATCCTGAAGTTCGAAAATGGTGAAGTTTCATTCTTCCCTGAGACAGCAAAACTGAGAGGGAAGTGATAAGAGTTCTGGCCTCCAAACTCGGGTTTTCTTACTGAGCAGTATTTCAGGACTGACTTCTGTATTTCCACACAATGAACATCACAATTTTACTTACATCACGCCTGCCTCTAAAGGCACTTCTACGGTTTTCAAATAAATCTACACAGAAACCCTTCTACTTTCTATTGCTGGCAGCAAATAAAAATCATACTATCAACACAGAGCTCAGCTCACCCTGGAGCAGCTCGGCGGCAGCCCGAACGCTACCGCTCGCCAGGAGGAGGCACGCC
>NW_010105632.1:51143-56484 GCF_000699245.1 Pterocles gutturalis | reverse complement strand
TCTTGCTGTGTGTTTTCACAACGTGCATCTGTCCTGCTCGCTATCCAGCTTCCACTTGGACTGAGAAGGGTCAGGAGGAAGCACCTTCTTCCAACAAGACCCGAGCTGGTTCCTGTGACAGGAGCACATCCAGGGTCCCTGAGGGTCAGGAGCTTTCTCTGGAGGTTGTTGCAGCAGGTGCTCAACTCCAGCAGCTGCAACTCAAGCCTCCTCTTGATTGCCCACCTCTGTTAAAGCTGCGAGGTTTTGCAGCAGAGAACAAGCTGACAATGCTCACTGCCTGCGGGAACTCCTGCCTCTGGCTCCGTTCGGGGCAGGGCTGGGGACTGAGGTGCCAGATGTAGCCCCCTCTCCCTGCGGGACACCACCCAGCCCCGCTGTGCTGGTGGCCATGGGTGTCTCCACCAGCCAGCCTGCCATATGCTGTGTGCACAGCAGAGCGGATAGATCCTGACCTTCCCACCATCTCCACAGTGGTGAACCCTTTCCAAAATCAGAAGTTCCCCACTGTATTGAGAAAAACCAAAGCTACCAGTGGTGAACCCTTTCCAAAATCAGAAGTTCTCCACTGTATTGAGAAAAAACAAAGCTACCGAAGTTTGCTTGATGAAATACAGTAATTACTAGTATGAGGTGGGGTCCTCGCTCTAGCAAAACTCAGAGTGGAGCCAGCAGGGGTTTTGCCAATGCTGGTGGCAGACTGGGGCCTAGCTGGCTATAAACACGGCTTCCCAAAAGCCCTGAAGTGATGACTGAGAGGGACACCCCTTACTGTGGTTACTGATGAACAAATGCAGCTGCATGGGCTGCTGAAGGGACTTTCAAACCACCGTGTGCGCGTCCCGTGGACTCTGCTCCTGGCCTCCAGAGGCAGGAGAGCGTTCTCTTAACCAGAGCATCACGACAAGTGCCTCCGTTCTGAGCGGGAACTGTCATCCTCTTCTCTTTCCTGTCCTCCCAGATCTTCCAGCCAGGTAAAAATCATGCAAAGGAGCAGGGGATTGGTTTTCCTCATGTTGTTTCTAGTTCCTGCAAAGAAATATTTGATTTTCTGGTTCTACCCTGAGGGATAAGGTTCAAATAAGGGAAAGGGAAGGACAGAAAGAGGCAGAAGGTTTTTTAGCCCACAGGGTGTCCTGTCACTGCAGTACAGGATGGTCCTGTGAGGCAACCAAGTCAAGGCCGCACTGGGTGACAGTGGCCTGGAGTCACCTGTGGTCCTGAGCTGTTGGGACACAGGGTGGCAGCAGGCAGGTGCGCGCTGCTTTGTAGGCAGCAAGCTCTCCTGTGCCCTCCCCGCCCCATCTGCCCTTGAGGGACAAGACACCGGAGCCTCTCAACTTACAGTCCCAGCATTGCCGGTGTGACGACACAACCCTGCGAGGACAAGGGCTGGGCCTGGCTGCATGTACCCACGCCACCTCTCGAGCAGCCCCACCCTTCTCCCAAATGTGCCTCAGCACTTGCTCCCAGCCCACCCACAAGCGTGCAGGGTGCTGTACAGTCACTGTAGGTGGCTGTGTCCCCACCTGAAATGAAGTCCAGAGCAGGAGGGGTTGTGCAGCCCCTGTCCCAGCAGATGTGGTACCACAAGGGCTAATTCCAGTCACAACACCATATCCTATTGTTTTTCCCTAAACTACCACAAACCAGTTAAAAGCTACAGACTTGATGCTGTTGTGACACTGTAGCATGGGGGTCTGCTCCGTTTGTTCACAGCTGGACTAAATGCATCCTTGTGTTCAGCAAGTGCCACTTCCAGTGTGACATGGGTGCGCCTGGCTGACAGAGTGGCTTTGACTTGGTCCACCCATTTTCTATCTCCTTCCCAAATCCCTTCCAAAGTAGTGAAAGAACAGAGGGGCCTTGTCAGAAGGCTGGTAGGGACATCTCCAGTGACGTGACCCAGCATCTCACGCACTGGAGAAGACGCTTGGGAGGTCTATAAGGAGATGTGAGGCCCTATTCAGTAATGGGTGCCGTGTTGTGAGGTAGGGTGATTACCCTCATTGATGGCATACATATCAAAGCACTCGGGGCAAGAATAAACAAACATCTTTGGCACTGTGCTCATCTTCCATTAGCCAAAAGGCAGGTGTGTGGGGGGGGTATAGCAAGTTTTCCAGCCGTTTCCCTGAACTCAGCCCTGATGTTGCAAGAACTGCCTAGCTGTGAAAACACAGCCTCGCCTTAATTTATGCCACTTGTGGGTAAGATGACTAAGAAGAAGAAGGGAAAAAAAAGAAAAAAAAATAAAGAAAAAAAAAAGAGCAGAACAGGAACAGAAATCCCACTGGGAGCACAATGCGGGTGCATACACATTTTGTGGGACAGTCAGGTTGGGGAAACTGCTGCCAGTGCTTCAGGCAGCAGGAAGAGGAGACCACAAACCACATGATATGTATCATGATGTTCCACCTAAGATACAAAAGCATGCCACAAGCTTTTATTAAGACTTCTTTGGTAACAGCAAGCAAAATTAATTCTTTTGTGTAATTGTAACATTTTTTTCTCCTTCAGATGAGTTCCATATGTCCTTGTGATTTTTTTCCTTTAAACACAGCAGTTTAGAACGAATCTTAAGTAATGTTTAGCCTGCTTCTAAAGTAAATATTTACAAAAACATTAAATAATGGTTCTGTTCTTTGGAAAATGTATGTTGCTCCCTACCTGCTACTGTTTTGTTCCTGTCTGGAGTAACAGAGAAGCCTTGTAATAAACCCCAAGGCTGTAAAAGCAGTAACAATGTGATTAGCAGTAATCAGATGGGAAATACTATTAAAAACTGTGAAGACATAAGAGAGATAAACTGCAAAGGGAAGGTTACATTATTTGGTTTAACAAATTTCAAGAAATCTAATGGGGGAATAAGCTTTTAATATTACAAAAGCTGTATTGTTTTTTAGAAGTGTAATACTGTTAGCTGATATTTATGTCATGTATCATCTTCAAAGAGCTAAATAAATACTAATCATCTCACCAACTACTTAAGGGCAACCACTTCAGGGGTGCAGTGAGGCAACAACTTAAGTAAGCTGTACCAAGACAGGAAGTGAAGACAGCCAGATTCAATAAGGAGTCCAGGTGGGTACAAAAAATATTTGTGGAGGCTTTAACAATATCTTTAATCAGGCAAAACAAAACCCCATGGAACAGAGGGCAGATTTCTTTGTTAATGAGAAGCTGGCAATGGAACTTGTAGTTACAGTGCGTTTCCAAGAGGTAAAGAAGATTATTAGATCTGAAACAGTTTGTGAGGGATCAGTATTTGCATGGAGGGAAGTGTAACACTTTTTTATCAGAACATGCTCCTTACAGGACTTACTACCCTTTTGTCTCTTCCTCTCTGCTTGCCTTCCTCCCAGGCAAAATACAGTATTGTTGGCCTGTGCTGCATCAGTATTTCTCTGTCTCTACTATGGTGTACTTTAATTTGAAGAAATTCAAAGCACCCAGTGGATTTCATTCTCTGCATTTCTTACACCTTTCCTGTAATAAGGAAGTTTGTCTGACCCACCGACTCTCCCAAAAGCTGTCCTGTGTCAAAAGTGGAAAAGTCAGAACCCAGCTTTTCCTTTTTCCATGAGTGATGCTGAAGGTGTCTTTGCTTCTGCCAGAGGTGGCAGATGAGATTCAGTCTTTTTGTACGCCACAGGTCATAGAATAAAGTAGGTTGGAAGGGACTTCATGAGGTCTCTGGTTCTGAGCAGGGTTAACTTCAATGTTAGATCAGGTTGCTCAGGTTCAATTAAGGATCCTAATTAGATTTCTCTGCTCCCTCTTGTGCACAGGTGGATTATATGCAGCTGTTCTGGACTCAAAAAGTAATAAGCCTAAAGCAGTTGCACTGCTAGCTATCATGCCCTGACTTGTTATTTGCCATGACACCTGTGCTGTGATGTGTCTAGCAAATACAGATTTTCCTGCAGAAGATTGATTTTTATGTTAACACTTGTATTCATCTATAACATCATTGTTCAGTCGTGGAGTTCATGATTTGAAACATGCAGTTGTCAGAGGAACAAGCCTCTACTACTTAAGACTGTCACACTGAAGCTGCTGAATTATCACAACTGTTTTAATGTTTCACATCTTTTTTTTTCCTGTGTATTGCAGCCCATACAATGTAGTCACTGTAGTCGATCTTATATTTCCTTGCCTGTTCGTCCTCTTGTGTCCAGTACAGTGCCTGTTGTCTCAGCATTCCAGAAACAACCAATGTAGCTCTTGAGGAAAATCCCCTCTCAATCCTAACATCCTCCCTTCTAAGGACTAGGTATGAATTTTGCAGACCAACCAGCATTAATAGCTTGTATTACATTTTGCAAAGTCTCACCTTGTGCTGTGGCCTCTGCAATGACAGACCACATCCTGACTGAGACTAGGCGTGTAAATATGCTGAAGAAAATCTTTCCCAGTGTCAGACTCTGGTATGTATTCTCCCTCTGTATAAAGTTTAGTCTGTATTTGTGCATGTCTACAATATTGCACATGCACACACCTAGAAGTCTTATGTATCTATGTGTGTGTGTTTATATATATTAGTGTGTTTATATATATATATATATATACATGCATGCACACACCCAAAATGATGGGATAGGTGAGTGCTATTAACTCACCATTATATGCTTTTCCGCTATTTTTTCCATCCTCCTAAAGATAATCTGGATTTGAGCCCATGGAGGCAGAAGCCTGTCCTTCTCTGCTGTCCTTCTGCTACAAATCCTGTCATTTGGAGGTCTTCTGTCTGCAACTTAATGAAAACATTACTGTTCCATTCCTAAAATTAAATCAGAGAGATGGTGAAAAAAAGGTCTGAAAGCAACTCATCCACCTGAACAGGAGTAATGTCACTGCTGCATAGCTGTAGCTGTTTCTTTAGCGCAATAGATTATCTCCGTGAGGCCTAATAAGCAAAGAGATTTCTTCCTGTTCAGCATAGTTCAGTGTGCAGTTCCAGAAGCTCCACTTAATTTCATAAACAGTTCAAAACTCTTTCATGTTTAGAGAATGATTGGGAGTTCAGCTGCCTGAGAGTCCTTTAAATGTTTCACTCTATTGTTATTCACTGTGTTTTCTTTTCCTGGTTGCCAGATTGCCATTAGTTTCTACAACCTTGGTATCACATTATGTTCACTGGCATTTATTAATGAGAAGCTTGAGAGGGGTTTTGTAAGTGGGATGAGTCTTTATTATAAAAGAGCTAAACCAGCCCTCCAAGACAGCACTTCTGAAAGAGGAGTCTATGCATGACTGCCTTTCTCCTAACCTGGAATGGAATATTCCAAGCAAATGCAGTAACTTCATGCATATGTCTGGAGTAGCTGATTTACCAATG